>NW_008681317.1:0-511 GCF_000695815.1 Acanthisitta chloris | reverse complement strand
ATGTGAGAAGAAAGTTTTTTACTGTAAGGGTAGTGAGACATTGGAACAGGTTGCCCAGGGATGTGGTGGCTGCCCCGACCCTGGCGATGTTCAGGACCAGGCTGGATGAGACCTTGTGCAATCTGATCTGATGAGGAGGTGTCCCTGCCCATGGCAGGAGGTTGGGACTAGATTATCTGTAAAGTCCATTCCAACCCTTAAATTCTATGACTCTATGATTCATACTAAAGAATTTCTTCCTAATATCTAATCTAAACCTAGACTCCTTCAGCTTAAGGCCATTCCCCCGTATTTTATCACTACATACCCTTGTGAAGATTCCCTCTACAACCTTTTTGTAAGCCCTATTTAGGTACTGAAAGGTGCTATAAGGTCTCCCTGAAGTCTTCTCTTCTTCAGGCTGAACAAACCCAACTGTCTCAGTCTGTCTTCATAGGAGATGTATTCCAGCCCTGTGATCAACTTAGTGGTGGTCCTCTTCACACATTCCAACAGGTCTATGTCTTTCTTG
>NW_008681316.1:65359-78444 GCF_000695815.1 Acanthisitta chloris | reverse complement strand
TTTTTTTTTTCTCTTCCCTAACAATATGATTGGTTTTAAAGTAAAAACTGTGGGTTGTTTTTATCTGCATTATACCAGCCTTGTTGATAAGATGGAGCCAGGTCATGCATCTGTCACCAACATAATACAATAGTAAAACTGGTAATATGGAGGGAACAACTCCTGATGTTTTATGGTTGTTAGTGCTGTGACATTAGTTGTCTTGTGTTTATTAAGTGACCTTTTTTTCTGTCTTCTTGATGAATATGCTGTTGCTCATTCCCCACTTGATTTCCTTTTGTTTCTTTTGAGCTGTCTTCAAGTTTACAAATAGCTATGTTTTTTACCCTTTTCTTTAGATCTTTATAGTAAAATACTCTTTACTTTAAATCAAACTTTTTTTTATGCAGGGGCTTCTTGCTGCATCCCATCGTATTAGATATTAATGAAGTATTTTTTTGGATAGTAAAATATATAGCTCTAGTTAAGGAAAGGCACAAATGAAGCTCAAATCACATAACATCTGTCCAGTATGTGAGCTGACAGACATAAACTTCTTGATTTGACTGCAAAGTTCAAATGTTCTGTAGCACAATTGACCAGTGTAGAACATCTAGAGATTTTCTTACAAAGCATCCTTAAAAGGAAGCCTGTCATAAAGAATCCCACCCACTGCAAAGGTCCACTGTTTTCTACCTTTTTTGTGAAGGCAGAAAGGTGGATTTCTCAGATCTGGTTTTATGAACTTGTAACAATATAATCTCTCTCAGATTTGAGTTTGTCAAAAATCAAATAAAGATAGAGATACACATTATCTAACAGTAGACAGATCCAAATTATAATTCCTGTCCTGTAAGTAGTGACACATGAGATTTTGGGATCCAAATGTAATCTCTGCAGCTCAGCAGCATTTTTGTAAGAACTGCTTCAAGTCAAGAGTAAGGGTTTCTATATAATCTCAGCTATCAAACCCAATTCAAGGGATCTCTTTTTGTTAGGATTCTCAGTGGTATCACAGAACACTTTACATATACAGGTGTGCAGGTTAAATCCACGTTTCCAATGAAGAGAATATGATAATGTCCTGGTTGAGCCCTGGTGAGAAAAAAGCATCTTAAATTCTGTTTGAGCCTCTTTGGAAATCTTTGCAGTACAGCTGGCTCCAGGGCCAGCCTCATTATTTATTCCTGCAGTATGTTCCAGGAAGCTGAGTCGAAGTACTCAGCTGGATCTGTTGCTTTCCATCAGCAAACCATCACATGCTTGTCAACATTTGGGGGATGCTAAAAGTAGTGATTATGAGAGCATGTGGCATAACGGGTCTTTTAAGTTCAGGAGCCCTGACTATGTGGGATGTGAAGAAATGCTTATGTAAGGATGTGACAGCATCAGCAAGTCTTGTGCTGCAAATTGTTTCAGCTGGTTGGAAGCTGAGTTTGATCCTCATAGATCAAAAATGGGGGGGTGGGGAGAATGTTTAATTTAAAACAAGTGCCTGTTACTTTAGGACTAAGGTATTTGAGATCTGGATCTGAAAATCTGTGGGGGAAAAAGGTGTTTCTGGGAGGGGTTTCTACTGTTGTTATTCAAAGTCACTTTCACTGAGGCTAAGCAAGCTTAAAGGGTATTGGACCAAACTGCTTCCTGGGTGGTGGATGTCAGGGACTGGCTCAGTGATTCCTGGAGTCTGTCTCTAGTGCCTCATTGCTGAGGAACATCTACTTCAGGAAGTTACTGTCTGGTCAGGAAAACTAGCACTTGACAAGAACAATCTTTCCATCTGCTGCTTTGCTCAGTTTTTCTGTCTGGTAGTCCCTGTGGGAGAGCAAGTGAGTGATTTCCTGCATTGATGGAGTTCTTTGACATGAATTAATCAAGAAATAGACTGAAGTTTGAGATAGGTGTTGCTTTTGTCTAATCTGGGCGTTGATAGCATCTCTTTGATCAAGGTTTGAGTTCTTTTCACAATAAAATGGAACAGTATTAGAGAATGCACAACAAAGCACAGACAATCATTTGTTTATAAATAGGAATTATTCAGACAAGCACATTTTTCATACACACCAGTGCACACTTTGCTTTGTGTAATTAATACATCAGTGATATTATGAAATGCCAATTGTTGAAGAGTCTAGGTATTATGGTCCTCATCTTCAGGTTCCATGAGGTAGCAGAGGATATGACTTGATAGCTTTTCAGCCTTGAGGTAGTTTTTGCAGTGATGAAATGTTCTGTTGCATTAAGACTTGGCAAAAGCCCAAAGCCAGCAGTAGTCCTCTAGTAACTTAAAATACAGTTTTGCGAGCAGTGGAACTATAAGGCATGATTTCCTTCAAATTTCAGAGTGTGACTAGGTTTTCTGATGTCTAATAAGCGTATGTGCTTCAATTGAAAACTTTTTTCCACAGTTTAAACATCCATAGTATCTCTTTCACACATGTAATAAGAGGTGAAACCATATTGGAGCCCTCTCTATATTCCATTTGGCTTCCTACTTTCACAAAACTTGTGGGAATTTAACATCTTAAAAGGCCTGTGAACCTGCCCAGTATACTAAAATGGTATGGAAAGCGAGCAGTCAGTCACTAGGCTGGTACTTGCACACAAAGAAGACAGAGTGATTACCTACACTGTGTTTCCTTTGGTATTCAAACAACAAAAATACTACCTTGTTTTATTGAAAATTTTTCCTTTGGTATTCAAACAACAAAAATAGTACCTTGTTTTATTGCAAATTCAGTGGCAAACATGCTTGGATGATTCATACTTAAATCTGTTCTCAGTTTCTTGCTCTGTGGTGAGTTTTTTCCTTTCTTTCTGATCTCTGGATAAAAATACTTTATTTTTTTTCAGTCTAGATAGGTACTCCAAATCATTCCATTAATTCTTCCCCTGAATCTGAATAACCTAAGCTTTATCCTGATTTCGGAAACCAAGTATTGTCTCTGTTGGCTGCTGGCATCTTTCTTCAGCACAGGAAATGGTCCCCAAGCATTCCATTGCTGTGCATTTGCATACAGGTTTACTTTATGCAGAGCATTTGCAGAATAAGCATTTTGGCTTTTTTTGTTTGCTGTATTTTATCTTTGTTTACAATTCCAGCATATGTGAAACCTGATAGATTAAACAGAAGGTAAGACTGGCATTAGCCAGGTGCTTCCTGACCTGTCCAGCACACGCCTCTTGCTTTCAGAAAAGCCCAGTCATTTTTCACCAGTACTTTGAGGTACATTCAAATCTTCTTTGGCATCTGTCCAGCCCTGCACAGTATCAATCCAGGGACATTCTGTGTGAGACAACAGATTGTTAGTTCAATATTATTCCTGAAATTGAGTTAAATTTCCATGAAGTAGGCTTCAGAAGTGAAGAACCCCCTGGGAATGTTTGCAGGGTTTTTTGTTCATTTGCCTTATATTATAGCAATCAGGCATACTAAATGAGCTGCATTGTGTAAGTGCATGTTCTGTGTGTTGTTTATGGCTGTTTGTGTCATGTTTGATAACAGAGTGAAGTAAGTAAATTGCACTGCCATCTATAGACAAAGTTCTTGTACTCAGCTTGATGAGGAAGGTGGAAAAGTCTGGACTTCTTGTCTAAAATATTGTTGATAAAGTTATATTGTAACCAGAAAGAAGCTGCTTCTGACTATGATTAATGACAGTTCTTCATTAATAGTGGTCAAATTTTATGTCACTGGCCTGGAGTGAGCAGTGTATTTTGCTAGTCAAGATCATGTCTGGCATATTGAAAAAAAAGGTAGCCTTGCTGTAACTCATAGCATTTCAGTCCATTTCTTGGTAAAGGGACAGATGGTGAAATTTTTTCTGGCAGAAGTCCAAGCATCCATATGGTGCAATAGTGTTCTGCATTAATTCCAGTGTTGTTTCATTGAAAGATAACGTTCTGGTCAGATGCAAAACATTCATGCTCAGATTTTATTTTTACCTTTCTCTGCTGATTTTTATTTAATATCAGAAGCATAAAAGCCAACATTTCCATCTGCCAGTTTTATCTTTTCACGTACACTGAGTGTTTGTTTTCCTCCTTGTCTCTCAAATTGCACACATATCTGAAGAGCTGAAAACTGCCTAATACACAGTTAGATTCTGCCAATTTGTGACATACCAGTAAGGCATATTTTAAGATTGTCCCACTGATTTCCATTAGGTGAAGTTTCTGTTTTATCATATAAAGGATGACAGCACTCTGATTTTGGTTGTTCTAATGCTGTTTTGTTTAAGCATCTACATGGCCACAGATTTAGTAAAGGCTTTGGCTGTTGCTGGAGTACTCTGTTGACTGGATGTTTGGTCTGCTTGTGCGTAAATGAATTCCACCTTTTTGCCCCTGGGAAACAAGAAACATTGCCTATCACTGTCTGTGGGTTTTATTTCTTGTCAACAATTTCTATGTGAATTTTATATGGGGGTAATAAAATAGTCTGAATAGCACATATTCCTAAATGATCTGCAAGTCATAGTAAAGAGAAAAAATGCCGCAATTAGAGTGTCTCACAAACTAATCAGAATGGAAGAAATAAGGTATATAAGAAACAGTATCACTTAATGACTTAATCAGGTTAGCATGATAAAGATACTCGGCAAGATAGGAAAAAGCCCTAAATAGCTACAATGAAAAGTATTAGAGAGAAATTGCGTGCAAGCTGCCAGGAAGGCAAAACTTTTGAATTCATAAAAGATGCACAGTGGTGCCATCTATGCATCACTGAAGACTGGGCAAGCTAAAACAGTCACATCACAGTTTTGACAATGTCACATAAAACAAAAACCACTGTAGAACAGCATGAGATTTTCAATAGACACACTAAATCCACATACAGCTTCCCTTTTCAGCTCCCAAGTCCTGGTATGCTGAAGCATTAAAATTGGTTCAACTGCATGTTTTCAAGCTTTGCATCAACAGATTTGACAGCATATGCTGACATCAGACTTCCAGTTCTACTGGTATAGCCATGAAGCTCAATAGATAACATACCAATAAATTAAAGGCAGCGAAAGGCAAGACAAGCCTTACTAAAATGAGCAGGAACTTCTGCTGTCATTTTTATTTCAAATAAGTACAATTCATGAATTTGAACTCCAGTGGGTGAAAGGAGTTCTGGATTTTTTCCTGTTCCAAGCATGAACAGACCATTGGTGCATCTTTATTTGTCTTCTTGCATATTGAAAAAAGACATGCATATGAGGTAGATGATTTTTAATAGACAAAATGAATGACCATGTACAAACAACTTTGCACTTAACAGTGGAAAAAAATTCCTAAATAAAACAGTCCATTTTACTGTGATTTTTACAACCATGAGTGTAGAAATTTGGTAATGTCATTGGTAATGTCTTGAGATACAGAATTAGAAGTCAGATGGGATTTTCAATAGGTGCTTAGCTGTGTACTTTTGAAAATCCCATCCATACTTAGGCTTCTAAATGCATTTTAAACTGTACTTTTGTCAACTTTTCCTGGTTCAGTCAGAGAGACAAAATTTTCCCTGAATTAGAAGTTCAGGGCCAAGCCTGGATAAACTGAAAAGCAGAAGGTTGGTGTCTCAGTTATATCAAAACTCTTTTACACAGCTCTGACAACACAGAGAAGCTGTTAATGTTTTTTCAATTAATTAGAGGACTTAAATTTTAAAAATACTTTCTAATACTCAGAGTTTAATAGATATTTTAGGTCTTAAGCTAATGCTTACCTGAGTCTCTTATATATGCAGTCAATAGGAAAATGACAGAGGGCATGTGAACTTAACCATCTGTCAGGTGACTTGAGTAACCAGATTTCAAAACGACCACTCAGAAGAAAAACGTGCATATTTCTTATTCCCTTAAACTGTTTGGTCCAAAAGCAAATTCTGAGATGCCAATGAACCATATGATAATAATATTTTAAGGAGAGGTTAGACTAATAAGTATACTTGACTTTCTGATGCATCAGAATAAAACCAAAAGAGAAAAAGCTCAACTGTGTTTTTCTGAGAAGTACATCTAGCATTTCTCAGGAAGACTTTTAAAGTTAATATTCCAAATGGCTCTGCAAAGAGGCAGTGGAAATATGGGTGACATGGGAATGTGACTAATTTAGTAGTAGCTTTGGCTATGAACCTTTGGAGGAATCTTACTTTCTGGTTCCTGCTTTAGTGTATGGATTGTGGGTGTACTTTAACTCTCAACTTCCTGATGTCAAATGTCTGTATGATCCCATCAAAATAAAATCTCATAGACTATAGACCTTCATCTGTCCTCCTCCACCCAAGTGTCCTAACCAGTGGTTTGCAAAGTCAAGACATTTCCTGTCTTCCACCTCGTCCCAGGTGCCTTCTAATTTCCTTGCAGCTATATGTGAGAAAAGGGTTTAATTTCCTACCTATGAGCCAAGACTATACCCTGGTAAGATACAAAATGCTCAGAGAAGGTGGAGGATTAAATTGCCTCATATTGAATAGAAATAGGACTGAGTTTCCTGCTTTCCTGGTACATGTTCTGCTAAGGAAAACGTAGTCTTCAGAACCACCTTCTCTCCAGGGGCAGCTATGTTTTTTACCAAGCATGTAAAAGGCTGTGCTTTGTGTAAAGCTCAGTCACAAGCTCTTGGTTTTCTCTGTTCTAAGGATGAGCTGAGCCAGCCAGAGTGTATCCCAGAGGGATCAAGACAAGTGTGTAATTTTCCATATCCCTAAATGTTTAGGAGAGTGAGGGTACAACCACACATTGGGTGACTAAGTGAACATATTCTGTGGGAGATAGAATATCCACAGAATCCACCAACAGTGGTGTGTTGGTGGACACTTAGAAAAAAATACTCTTGCAGAAAACACTGACAGCTATGTCCTCTCACATGTATATGCAAGTCTTTTTGCATTTACTCTTTTTGGTACCCAGGATGTGCCAGTGTTGTTTTGTATGCACCTAAATGCTACCTTGAGCCTTAAGGTTGACTCTTCCCAGATTTGCTAGTAACTTCTTTTTGGGGCATATGTTTAGGTATTTGGCTAAGTTTAACCTTGGAGACAATTTCTTTGTGCCTTTGTTTGCACATCTCTGGTGTGGGACAGAGCTGCCTCTTATTGTATAGAGCCAGTGTCCAACTAAAAAGGACCTCTTGAGTGCTTCTGTAGCAGTAATAACAGTAGTAAGTCTTGAATTTCCTTGGGTTTCCCTCCTTTCATCTGTGCTCAGATCTCTTTCTTCCCTGAGACTGTTAGATGTTATTTGTATCGTGGCTGTACTTAATTGAGATCTCCAGTCAGTTTGATCATGCTCAGGCCCTTAAAAACATTATCACAAAAGCCAAATAGCATTTTAAATATTCTTTCTTCTATACCATCACCTGAGCATGAATCAGGAATATAGTGGATGAACAGGAAATGGTAAACACTCCTTATCAAATACATAGAGTCAGGTATTTTCTCAGGAGGGTTAACTTGTTTACAGTCACTGCTAGTGGTATGCAAGGCTGAGAACTATTAGCCAGTACAGTCTAAAAACTCAATCTGAAAATGTACTCTTCAGGTATTTAAATTCACAGAACTAAAGGTACACAATTCCCCAGTTTGAATTTGTAGCAGATTTTTTTTTCAGTTTATCTACGTATTCAGTCTCACTGACTGAATGGAGTGGCATCTGTATATTTCAAAGCAAATTTTGGTACATCTGCAGCTGAAACTGTCTCAAGTTCCTGTTGAATCAGATAATTCTTATCAGATATTCTTGAAGATGATAAGAGGATCAATGCTGTCGGCAAGTGCAGAGCAGCACGAAAATACAGTTTGATGAAAAGCAGCTTCATTGTAATGCAAAAAACATCTTGGCACCCCAGCTATTTTGGGAGTGCGTGTACAAGACTTTGATTTGAATGCAGGATTCCTGATACAGTAATTTCTGCCAGACATGAGACCCAAAATGATTACTTGTCCCTGTAGGGTAAATGGACCTGCTCGTCATGAAGGTCTTTTTAGAGATAATGTATACACCTGTTTGGAAGATTTCATAGTTGTGGTTGAAATACCAGGTCTGAAGTTCAAGGGTTAGGAGGGATGGTTAAGCTTTAAAATCACTCAGAAGCAGCTGATTTTAAGTTGCCATGGCAAAGGATTTTCAGACAATGAGAAGCTTTTACATTAATATCTTTGTAAAGCTTGTTGTGATAGAATTGTCTCTGTGAAGAGCAGTCTCTTTCTTGCTCCTGCTGACACACAACGGTGGTAAAATCATCAAGTAATTATCTAGTGCTGTAATGACTTTTTGGGTTTCTTCTCCGTGGGTTTTTCCACTGGTTTGGAGATTCTCTTTCTGGTAGATTTTTATAATAAGGAGCTGAATTATTCATCATTTAGCTGTCAAAAAATTATCACGATACCCCTTGTGTTTGAAAAAAATACCAAGGTATGGAAATGACTGCGATTTTCAGTTGTGTTAGTCCATTAATTTTGAATAGCGATTGAATAAAACCTTTCTGCTTTACTGTTCTTTGACAGCTTGGTTGGTTTGGGCTTTTTTGTACTTTGTGGCTAACATGGCATTTTTTGCAGCATGTATTTTGCAGTTAGGTTTTATGGCCCTCCTGTCTTCCTCCTCAGTGGCCAAAACACAGGTCTGAAAAGCACGTCCTGTCTGAGAGTTTGGTGAGATAAATTCATTGGTTGGGGAAATTTGTAGAGAATTTTGCAGGGATTTATTGTTTCCCTTTGGGGAGGAGGGACCGTAGTGCCCACTCTTGTCAAGACAGTTTGGGGCTGTCCTGGTTCAATTTAAGGTTGGTCTCTTGTCAGTCAGGAGCAGAACCAGGATCCATTTCAGTGGTTAGCCACTTGTGTGCACACTGATGCAGAGAAGACTGAAGGCCAAAATTAGTATTGCTGTTTATCTTTGCCAGCTGTCCAGAAGCTCACAGCTGATGCAGATGGTACTGCTAGCACATTCTGTTTGTCTGGGACTGGGAACCAGCATTACCAGTCTCTTTGCTGCCACCTCCAGAGGCTACCTGCATGCCTCGGAGGTACACTTTCTAAGATGCCACTTTTCCTGCCAGCTGCAGAGACAGTCTGGATGCAAAAGGCAAAGTTTACAGGTCAAAAAAGGGCTTTGGGGAAAGCAGCACAGAATCTCTGACATTCACGCCCCGTGTCAGTTTGTCATACTGAAATTTAATGGGCTTCAGGACATAAAGTGGAGGTGTATTTGTTCTGACACACTTATAAATAAGGTTTTTAGAAAATTCTTTTAAATGTAATTTTTGCTTGACATTGATTATTGCTTCTTTGGGATTTTGTAGGTCTGGGAAGCTCTCAGATAGGGCTTTAATTGCAACCTTTTCAATGTAATTATTAGTTGTGTATTACATGGGAATGAAGCTGGTTCTTGTAAGTTTGCATGATATAAACACTTTGTACTGTTGGCTGCTATGCTAGTGCACAGGACTGGGATCTGCATTACAATACATGGTGTCCATTCTACTGCAACACAGGCTGTTTCCTCAATTTCGTGACAGCAGCAGCACCTAAGTTGTTGAGGCCTGGCAATGCTCCGTGGGTGTCATTAATTTAGCACTGGATTTTAGTCACAGGAGATACCCAAATGCCATGACAACATACAAACATACTTAAAGGCAAAACAGATTGATTGGATTATATAAATAGATCAATCAGACTAATCTCAAATCCATATATTTTTAGGCATATATTATTAGCTGTGCAGAACATGAAGTCAACAGATGTGCATGTGTGGAAGAGAATACTTTGTGCAGCAGTATGAGTTGTTACTTGTTAACTCTGTGAAATCGCCAAAATATTTCAGCCGAGTAAAATGAATAATATAGGAAAGCTTTAGAGGGAACTCAATCAGTCACAAGATTCATGATTTATTTGAAGGTCCCCTAAATAAAACAGCCCAAAGTTATCAAAAAAAGAAAAATCCCAGATATTAAATTAAGGATGCTGAATAGGGGATGAGGATAAGCTCATTTTATGTAACAAGATAATTTTAAAAGTGAAATACAGAAATAGATGGGAAACTAAAAAATAACTGCATTGCAGCTTTCACATGTTCACAGCTCTGCCAAAAAGCTGAAGTCTATAATTTAAAGCAGCATTGAGGAACTATTCACCTGATACGGGAGCACACCAAGGCTTAAATTGTCCAATCTTTCTCCATCATGCAACTGAAAGTGTGCTCACTACACAACCAAATTGCTGATGTCCCCTGCTTGTCTGTTCTCATGCTGTGGACAGAAAATGTTGCAGTCTTACAGCGAAGGTGCCTGTAGTCTGGCAATAAGAGGAGATCTGTGAGCCTGCAGGAAATCAAGTAACAAGAATGACACGCCATTCCTGCAGCCCTTGCCCCACTCCCTTCCCTCCCAGAGCACATATAGAGAAGACCTTGCAGTCCAGGCTGCTGATCTATGGATCGCCAAGAGGGTTCAAACTGCAGAATGGCTTTCTATCTTTCTGGCTGGTTTTTGTTGTGCAAAGCCACAGTTTGGCTGGTTTAAGCTGGAAGCATTGGAGCTGCTATTGATCTGAGTATGCAAGATGCCCATTTATTTGGGGGATGGAGTCCTTTGCCTTAGGGCAAGCGTATGTTTAAAATAACTGTATCCTTTTAAGAGTAGGTAGTGCCACTGCTTTTTGAAATTATGTACCTTGAGTTTGCATTTTCCAGGGAAATCGGGTTTAGTCCTTTCCCTTTGGTACAGAAAAGCAACAGCAATTTGTGCTGAATTGCTTCTCAGAGGTAAGCAGCTATGGATCACCCAGTAGTGGTGAAGGGCATCAGTGAAACCTGCACTTTGTGAAACGAGAAGAAAATATTTTTCAGAAACTTTTCAGTTGGCTCACTGAATCACACTATATATATCTAAGGAAATTTGCACCGCTGGGACAGTGTTTTGTTCTGTCCTGGGTACCTGAGAATACATACATCACACAGGTGAGAGGAAAAATATTTTTAAGCTGATGCTTTGTTATTTAAATGATTAATCATGCAATGCATAAGACTTTTTGGAATATGTATATAGCAGCATGTCTGTGGTTGTTGTAGCAATAATGGAAGTGAACATAAAAGAATGATATCTGTGACAGATGAAAACATGAGCAGAGACATGAGTTCCAGTACGTTATGCTCAGTGCTTTGGTCAATAATACATAGTGTACAGCTATTTCTGTAGTAAATCAAACCCTGCAAATACTGCTTTTCTATTACCATGCAAACCCCTTGTGTGGGAGTAATGCTCCTGCAGGAGTGGTACTGAGCAGGTGTCATCCTCCCTCACTCCCACACTGCTCCAAATCAGAATAATTTGTAGTTCTTACAACCAAGACGCCCTGGAAGAAATGAATAAACATTCCCCTGTATAATATTAAATAAGCATTCTGCATCATATGTGGCCAATCCTACAAGCCATGTGCATGTGTATGGGATTTGTATACATCAAATTAGGAAACATGGATGCAGAGTTTTTTAAGTGCCAGTCTTTTAGTTTTCAAGTATGGATGGTACTTAAACTAAACAACTGGAAATTTCTGATATAGGAATTAAAAAATCAATACTGTGACTATATTATCTGAGCAAAATAAGGTTTATGTGAGATTATGTCATCCTTTATGGAAGTGTTCAGAAATGCAAACTGTGTTACGTGTCCATGGATGCTTGGGGCTCACGAGTTGGAGGCAAACAGTACCAAAAATCACATCTGTACCTGTGTACTTGGTATCACACAGTGCTGTTATCCAGCACTAAAAAATAGTTCTACATGGTTGTCTCTTGTGTGATGAACAACAGGACTGGGTTGGAGGTAGAGAAAATAAAACTGCTTTATGGCTCAGTATATTAAGTTTATAGTGGAAACCTTCTACTTCTCTGAGCAACAGTAACCTGCATCTGGTAGAAACTTGCACTGTGGCTGATTACAGGTATTTCTAGGCATACCAAGAAAACTGTTGCCTATTGCCAGGGGCAGCAAATGCTTTCCCATCTATTTTGGCTAGGTGCATGCTTTATGGAAATTTGTGCAAAGCATTTTTGTAATGCCCTTTGCATGTTTTCCTCCTTCTCTAATTTGTATGGCTTCTGCAATAATGATGCCAGTTTATACACAATTTAATTATTTTGACTGAATCCTATTTTATACACTTTATGAATTACCTTATGAATGAAAGACAGCAACATTTTTACATAAAAATGCTTTTATTTTGAAGAACCCTATGTCCACCTTTTATCATGCTAGTTTAATATATCCAACTGTACAGTACCATCACAGAATTGGAGTACTGACAAATACCCTTATCATATTTATTCTGTTTTCATGGCATATGAGAAAGAAGTGTGTTACTTTTTTGGTACACTTACATGACATTCCCCCGACGTATGCAGACAATACTTTTATCATTTTGTTTGCATAAAGTGTGTTTAATACCAAAATTCTGAAATATTGTTTGACTGTTTTCTTTTCAAACTGATTCTTATCTTCAAAAAGTGATTTATGGACAGTCTGAAATACAGATATTGCATGCCCAACTTGGGTTAAGTGTAAGTTAAGGGTACCTCTGAGAGCTGCTAATGAATGCTTTTGAGTGCAAAATAAAAACGTCTTGTCTTCTTTATAAAAACACCCCAAAATCTGAAATGCAATAGTACTTGACATTATCTTGACAGTTTAGCCCATGATTCTTCAGTACAGCAATCGTCTTATTGTTTATAGTAGTCTTGCAAAGTAGTCTTGGTCATGGATCAGGCTCCAACTCAGACTGTGTGAAGAGGCAGTTTCTGATGGTAAACTAGCAGTGTCATGAATATTAGCCTCCAGCTGTGAGTACATTCTGACTTCTACGTCATGTAAATATTGCTGTGCTAGTACAAGTATCAATCATATGGAGAAAGGCAGTATGAATTTTCATGTCTGCTTTTGTCTGATGCTGAAATGTGTGCAATCCCTTTCTGGAATTGTATGAGGCTCAAAATGAGGCTCCGAGAAAACTTTTGAATATCCATTTGAACAGAGCATTGTCCCAGCTAACCATATGCTCCAAAAGAAGAATCTTGAAAGCAAGGGAAACACATTTTCCAGTCCTCTATAAGGAAAACTTGAGAGCT
>NW_008681316.1:61973-65335 GCF_000695815.1 Acanthisitta chloris | reverse complement strand
GGGGGGGGGGGAAGCGGAACAAAACCCCAAAACAAACGAAAACCCCCAAACAAACAGAAAAAGGCAAAATCCACAAGTCAGTAGGTCTGAGGTGTATCAAGAGGGTGGCCAACAGCTAAAATGGACTATTTTCTTTTTTTTCTATACATGGGTAAGATTTCCAGCAGAAGAGAAAGACTTCCTCTCCAAGAATTATTGCAGTCTTTACTTAACATCCATGTATAGAGAATAAGAATTTCATATTACTGTGTGACTGAGAGAAATGAGATTAGGAAATAGATGAATCTTCCTTTTGTTCAGGCCACTTTGCTTGTTGTGCCAAGCAGATCCTAGACTGCCCACCTGGGAGGGCAAATTATGTTAGAAAATGCAGGGCAACAGCCAGAGCCTGTGTATGGCAGATAGCTGAAGCTAAGAGCAGGGTCACAGAGCTCCAGAACAACTGAGATAACAACAGTCTTTGGACTAATGTGCTCTGGCGTTGAGAATGCTCATGAACTTACGAGTGTTTTACCCATTCCAAAATGCTATCATACTCTGCCCCACTTAAGCATTTTAAATGGCTATGAAAATGCTCATTTTGCGGTAATCAATGTCTTGTAGAAGTACAGAAAACAACCACTAATATTTTTTTTTTTTTGATGCTCAGGCAATGGCTCTTTCGAATACCTTGATAAAGTTCAATTTCAGCATCCTGAAGTACTTACTTAAGTATATACTTAAGTACTCAACGAGAAATGAAACAATGTTGATATAACATATTTTATTTATTTAGCATTTTATTATCATAGTTGTATGATCATTAGTTGATGTGCCAAGAAAATTACATAAGTATAAAATCAACTCAGTAATATATTGTCAGATTCCTTTATAAAAGCAGTGTCATAATTTTTTTAAAATGCCTATGACAGTAAACTGATGCAGGGTGCCTCACTATGCACAGTGTGCATTTGCAGTGTATCCTACATATTGAAGGAGATCTATATCCATAGGTTCTCTCCTTTTGGAAATAACTGCTGACTTTTGACCTAAGCAGCCTTCTTATGGACTCGAAGCTGATGCTGTAAGGGTCTGAAAAGTGTATGCAGCATCTCTCATGCTTAATATGCATGAGCAGTAGATTGCAAAAAAGAGGTTACAGTCTCAACAATAAACAACTTCCCTGATAGAAGATAAGGTAGGGATTTTAGGTGCTGGAAGGGGACATGGAATATCCTCCTCAAGAGAGAAAAAGAAGGAGCAAGTAAAAAGTTATTCACATATAAATGATGACAGTACATTCCTAATCTGTATTTTGTTGATGTTTAGATCTGAACAAGACAAATTTTCCTGAGGGGAAAATACAGTTTTCATCTCGTCTCGGTCCTTAAATTGAACTTCAGATTGCAAGATGGAAAAATCATTATTAGGGAATTGGTCTAGGGATGAACATGAACCTGATTTTCTAGTTCAACAAAAGGCTTGTTATGTAGCTGTGTGTGAAAGATGATGCAGGGTGCTGCCAGACTGTGGAGACATGGCTCTGTACAAATACAGCACAGATCTACATAATTCAGCCAAATGCAAAGCAGTGTGACCAGATCTAAAACAAAGGTAATCCTGTTATTTTGATTAACTGAGTATGCCATGTCACTTGTTCAAGGAATGTTCCTGATAATTTAGATGTTGGGTGGTGTGTTTAGGGTTGACTTTTCAAATTTTGACAAGTATGTCTTTTTGCTCATTGGTCTTGGCGTGTCTAGTGGACCTGACTATTGGTCTGAATTGAAAAAGGCAGACTGATTCAAAAATAAATGGAGATGTCACTAGAGCTTTGATCAAAAAGGAAAATATTATCATTCTTTTTGCTTAGATTTGGAAGCTGAGAGCAGAGAAACAGGGAACAAAACAAAAAAAAAAAAACAGGGAAAAAGACAAAGCATGTCAGAATTATCCCAGTGCAGCAGGTAGTTGTTCTGGTCTGGTGGATATACTGTGCTACAGTATCTGAAGCAGTGCCCCTGTTGTGATTCATTATCACTATATAGCATGATTAGAATTAATAATAACAAAAGACAATCCTAAACTGATGATAGAAATTCTGGTGTTCCTACATGGTTTTATAACTAAATGGCTAAATAACTGTTTTTGTGGAGATAATTTCATTATAAAGATAACAAAGGTAACCTTTGCAGATAAGTAGTTACATAATTTAGCCTGGTAGGGCATTATTGGCCTAATTCTCTGCTTATCTGAACAGATAAAATTTCACCAACAATGACAATGATGTGCCCATTTATTGTAGCAGGGAGCTGTATGCAGTTTTAAATTATCTGATGTTGTCTGAAGTGCCTCCTTGTCTTTGCCTTGTTAGAATCAGTTTCTCACCATTTTCTCCCTGGGGTTGCTTCAAAGGCAGCTTTGGGCAGCACAATTGGTTTTTGTGGAACAGGGACTGAGCCTGGGATCAGGACCTAGCAGGGTGCTGGCTAGCATCTAAATATGTAACACAGCGTGCTCCTTATTCTTCTTTTGCAGGAGGGTGACACATAATTTTCACTGATCAGCAGTCTTTCTCTCTTAAGCACTAGCTGGGGAATTGTGTTTCCATGATCATAAATGCTATAATTGTGCCTGCCTTTACTTTATGTGTGTCACGCAGAGCTGTTACTCAAACAAAAGTCCCACGGACTCACCCCGTGTGCACTTCCCGTGTGGCTGTACTGCTGTAACTCAGTCTGTAACAGACTCAGCCAATTCCTATTCCTCAGTTTATCTGAGTTTTTGTATGCAGCATTTTTAATTGGCCATAAATCCAATCTGGGATGCCTTGTTTGTGCAAAACAGGCTTACTTTTTTGTGCCAGAGGACGACTGTCAAACACTGCCTGTGGAAAAGAAATTTCTTTTTCCTTTATAGGAGAGAATGACATGAAAATAACAATGTTTACAGAAGTGGTTAGGAAATCAAGACAACAGTTTAGAAAAAGGCCTGGTTCTAGGCTCCTCTGAGTTCCTCAAAAGTCTTTAACTTCCTCGAAACTTGACACTACCAAGGTTTCTATTCTTGGGAATGAACATGGACAGGATTTTCACATTTGGTGTTTGGACAGCACAATATAACCAGATATAAAATAGTTGCAATCTACAATTGAGACATAAAGAGAAAGCAGAAATATGGTTGAGGTGATCCAAGTCTTTAATTCATGTTAACAAACCAGGGCAAGAAAGCTGGTGTTTGTAGTTGAGCATGATGAAATGTAGAAATCCTATGAGTGTAGCACATCTGGATCAGGGGTACCAGACTAGTCAGGAATCTGTGGGACTGTAGTTAAACTGTAGATAGAGCCTTCCCCCACCTTGTCCTCCTCTCTCCTTCTAAGC
>NW_008681316.1:53472-61946 GCF_000695815.1 Acanthisitta chloris | reverse complement strand
GTAAGCCAGGTGCTACTCACCTCATAACTCTGTGAGACCTGTTGCCTGAGGAACCACCAGTCATGCAGTATGAGTCAGTGCTGTCTTCTGTTCATTCCTCCTGCCTGCCAACCTTCTTTCACACTTACCTGAGCTCAAAGTTTGATTTTCAACAAAACCAAAGCAAAATAAACAAGCACCATCTGAGAATTATATGGCACAGCTGTTTTGCTGTGGAAACACCATGTAGGAGTTTTCGTGTCCAGCACTTCAACTACTTTTGTCTAATTGGTCTTCTAAATTGTTTTATTTTCTCCCCAGGAGGAAACCTAAATAATAATGAAGGAAGAGCTTTCTATGACACTAAAAGCTGGAAGAGGGCTATAGGAAATTTAGTGATGAATCTTCTCCCAACAGTAAGAACAGTGTAACACAGATGGCAGTAGTTAGAAAAGTATTTACCAAAATGGTCCCCAGACCTGTGTGAGTGAGTTCATACGGACCTGGTAGAGAGAGTGCAGTTCTGGTTGGGTTTCCATGTCTGTTTGGTACTTTACTCAGTGCAGTACATAGCTCCAAGGAGGACACCAAGAATTTTCTGAAGACTGTATTTTTGATTGATTCTGACTTAACGCAGTTCTGAAAATTTCCTGGGGAAAACATCAGGGAAAACTGCAAGTAAAAAGACCTTATCGATGATGTTTTTAAATTGTTTACCACTGCAAGTTGACAATGGCTGAAATTGGAAATAAGACATAAGAAAAAATTCAGAGGTGACTCAATTTTAGAGCATGCAATAAAGAGGGAATAAAGGGATATTGTCAAACTTAGGTTCCCAAATTTTTGCTCTTGACTTAAAAATAAATACACTTTAAGTAGTAATAAATAAATTACTCTTGATTTGAAGCTTTGGATTCTATGCTTTCAGACTTTTTTTCTAGCCATGAGGATTAGAAAAGTTTCTTTTTTATTTGAAACGCAAGCTGCAAATCTTTGATGATAACATAATGCTAAGGCTTCACGAAATATACTCGGTCTCTCAGGGATTATGATAAAATCACAAGAATTAGCAGAGGTTAATATCCTTTGCATGCAGTTGATTTTGAAGTTTCAATTCTCGATTGATATATTACCTACAGGAGCTGATTGCTGGCTTGACTGTCAATGCCAGAGTTCTTCAGTTGTTTCTACTAGTGCAGAAACAGTAATTAAAAAAAAAAATAGACTGATGCCTTAGAATAATGTTGATATTCTGATCCATACTGAAAGAGAAGATGGATGCAAAAGCAAACCTAACTCCAGAAATCATAAGCAAGTAGAAAGATTTTAAAAGTACATTTATATATATAAAAGTTCCTTATTTAAAAGTACAGAGTTTTATGTAGGTGCTTTGCAGCATTCTTGGCACCTAGTCTGGGGCAATACTCTGGTGTCTAATATTAGCCTTTACCTCTGGCTTTCTATTTTGCTCATGCCATGGTGCATAAGCAGGAGGCTGGCAGAAGAAAAAGATTCTGCCTACATTTTGCTGGAAACCTGTAACATTAAGATCAGCTGTGTCTTGGATAAAGAGTCTCAGTCTCAGGACAAAACAGTTTTTTTAATTACCTTTGCCTTCGGATACATATTTTTTTTAAAATAAAAGACCTTATCATTGAAGGCAGCTAAAACTCTCCCAAAGCAACTTCCATGCTGATGTATAAAGTGATTTAGAACATTCAAAAACTTTTGGACTGTTGTAGCAATACAGTAGAAATTGTTGTCATTTAAAGTGCCCCAAATTTTTTTCCCTAAAATGTTTTAGGTTTCTGGATGATAATAATAACCTTTTTGAGGTGAGACTGCTTTCCCTAACTTTGGAGATCAGCCATTTTTCAAAGCAAAGAAGTTTTAACTCAAAGTTTCTAAGGTTGCTAATACTGTATTCTGGCCTAGTCGATAACTGCAAATGATAAAAGGTTTTCTCTCAGCCTTTGTGTTCTCTGGCTGCATTAGGAACTGAACGAAGATATATGAGATGACACAGCAGGCTTTTTAATCCTTTAGAAATGGTTGGCAAAGTCACCTCTCTACTTACAAAAAGTAAAACATATGAAGTTGGAGTATGTGGGTTATTTCTTTTTTTAAATAAATGTCAATTTTTTCTCTAATTTACTGTATTTTCACAGTCAGGGGTTGGGTGAAGGACAATACTTTAACATACTGAGACATGTTTAGGGCAAGTTCAAAAGTTTATGAAACAAAGGCATTGATAATTCCAGGAGAAGCAGGAAAATACAGAGCCTTTGAAAAGATTCTGTTGGTTTTGCTTAGAGCCCTGTCTGGAATTTGCTATGGTTAGAATGAGAGGGATGCTATGAAAAATAAATCTGAAATGCTGCAGTGCCCTGCATAACGTGTTGTAGGCAAATTTATATAACAGAATTCACTTTAAAGCTTAAAAGGCACTTAAAGCTTTTCTTTTTTGAAAATCTATTTGAGATACCGAATGCGTGACAGTAAGACTCAGAGTTTATATTCCACCTGATTTGAGGAAAAGTTAATTGGCAGAAAATTATAGCAGTATGAAAGCTCTATTTTGCACACCTCGTCACTGTTTTTCTTTGCAGTGTGCAACTTCTGCTGAAAACATGATGTTACTCCTTAGACACCGACTCTTAATGGAATAATACTTGTCTGTAAGTGAGCAATATCTATGACAGAACATGTAGTAACTCTCTTGCAAGGGAAAATCAGGTGAACTTAATGCAAAGTTGGGTCTTCGTTAAATACTCTACCCTGCTTGTCTCTTTTCATCGATAGTATAGATATAAGTCTTGTAAGCTGAAACGGAAGTGAACAGGGCTTCAAACCCCACCATTCCCTATTCCCCTTAAATTTCTTACCAGTCACAAACAGAAAAAAACAGGATGCAACCTCCTTGTTGACCGCAGCTTAAAAAAAAAGAAAAAATTCAAAATAGCAGCAAGGTTGTGTAGACTGAGTTACCCAGTTCCATCCTCTGGGGGCCACCACATTGCCTTTCAGAGTGAATCATTCTAAATTTAGCTTCAGTCACAGGGCTCTCCCAGGCCCCAGAGTGGAGTCTAGTTTCCAGGCTTCCACTGGTGATGAGTGCTCAATGGTGTGATGCTCTATGAGTGTTTCTGGTCTTCCAACACTGTTTGATATTGTGTCCTGCGAGCTTCTGCTTTTCCTTCCTTTGATTTTGGGGGTGAGTAGGGGTATCTTGATGCAACTTCAACTGTATTATACGCAGTTTTTATTTACGAATGCTCATATAGTTTGTGGATGTTTGAATAGTTAAGACAGGCTTTCAGAAAAGCAACATGCTTGGAGCTGTCAACAGTATGCAACCACAATGCCTTATCAAGAAAGGAGGAAATATAACAATTAAATCAATATGCTAGAGGGTGAGCACTACATAATAAACTGCAGCTTTATTCTTGTCTCAAGAGCTATAGAAAGCCATGACTACCATCCTGTTTCTGCATTCCCTGAGCCACTGCTTATTTTTATACCAAGACAACATGCTGGTTGACAGAATCCTACTGATTTTCTTCCCCTGAACAAATACGAGACATGCATACAATTTTCTTTTTTATTGTTAGTCTACCACCTTCCACAAACCACCTCTCCTCTCAGAAGAGATGGTAATATTTCCATGGGCAAAATACAATTTCTGCCGCTACTTCTGCCACTCTTTGATTTAAATTCTGGGGGGAAATCACCCTTTTCATTTTGGTTGTATGAGAAGAGGGATACCACAGAAGCCTAATAAGTGAGGGTCAGAAAAATGTGTAGATATGACAGTTCCTTACCCTTTTCAACCAAAGACAACAAACACAATTGACATGGAAGGTTACTAAGGCTGAAATACTGGTGTTGCTCAACACCTCCTTGCTTTTTCTTGTTCTCCAGACTGTTTTCTTTCTGTGAAATAGCATACTGACAACAAAGCTGCTCTGGATTTCAGAATAGAAACCCAAACCTTGCCTATACCTTGATTTTGTTAAGCATACTAACACGCAGTGGGGCGTGTGTTTGTGCAGCAGGAGGGAGCTGTGGGCTGCTGGGAAGGAGGAAGGGATATGACATGTTGCCGTATATGTAGAGCTGGTATGTGGGTACAGGCACCAAATGGCAGCAGTTCTTCCTCTCTTTTGGGATGGCATCTGGAGTGCCTGCATTTTGTGACTGTCCACCATCTCACAGCATCTGCATTGTGGAGAGTAGAGCCAGAGATCTATCAGAGCACCGTTCATTATGCTGACTTTGGACTCTGAAATGCCATGGAATAGAACTATGAGTTGCACACATTTTACAGCTACAGACTGATGTGCCTTGCAGATCTGGCCCTCATTCACTCACAACAGATATAAAATCTATAGATTTCAATCACATTTACATGGAATTGCATCGTTTCTCTGATATCATAATAGATCAGTTATTTTATAGACACTCTCTAATAAGCATTCCTCAAAATAGATTCATGCACATATACAGAAGTGTAATAGCAAGTCCGGTGTTCTGCCTCCACATACAAAGAGCTGAATCATTAGCAAACATTGTATTTCAGGTGTGATTTTCTGTGGACTTCAAGGCTAATCACTAGTGAAAGAGTGACTACATCTATGATTAGGGGAAATCTCAGTGAGAGGACTGTAAACTGAAATTTATGTCGATGGAGTGAGAGCAATTTACACTGGCTCTGCTGCAGTATAATGATGCCTTTCCAGCCAAAAAGAATGTGTTAAAAATATTTGAAGCTGATCGTTGATATGTATCTTGGGATTATTTCATTCTGTGGCAATAAACAAATGTAAGGAACAGTATGTGCTCGTATCTACATGTCTGCTTTCGAGCTACACTTAAGTAGGAAGCACGATAAAAGTAAAAAAGAAGCAGTCAGTCCTACTGCTAAGGATTTTTTTTAATTATTATTTATTTTGTTTCCTCAATCACTTTGCTTTACTCATTTGGCTGGGAGGCAAACGCGTTCCCTGTTGATTTATCTCCACTCAGCCTGAGGCTTTCGCTTCTCGGTTTGATTCCTAATATGGTAGCGACAGCAGATTCTGTCTGACTTCCAGAGGGCTTCTCTCAGCTCCTGAGAGTCCTGCAGAGACCAACAAAGACAGTTGTTGCACTAAGACTAATAAGGACCAGAAAATGGGCTTCCCCACATGTGCTGAAATTCCTGCTTTCACTACTGTCTAAATCACTGCTTTTCTCTTAGTTCATGGTAAGGCTACGAATTGTTTCCCATTGCCCATCTGAATGGTCTTTCTTGGTCACATCAGGAAGCCTGGTTTTCAATAAGCTGGAAAACATCTACTTCATCACAATAAGGTTTTATTATACTAGTGTACGGTTTGAAAGGATGTCACATTATCACTGGATTAATTATAGCACAGAGAAATAATATATTACAGGAATTGAAACAACTTGGGATTTACACTTTTATTTTGAGGTTTTTTTACCTATTTGATTCGGCACTCAACTTTTCAGTGTTCTGAAATACCTACTGTCCATTACAGAAGCAAACTGATTTTTATTTTATTCTGTTTTTCCTTTTAATGAAGTTTTTTTCAGTTAATAGTCTTCTCAAACTCACCAATTCTAGAACATACCAAAATCCAAAGGATTACATTCCTCTGCCAAGGCAGGTCTCTACAAGGTTAATGTGGAGTTGGAAATTAATTTCATTTCAAATACAGACCAGTAGTGTGCAGTGACATGACTTTGTGATAAGCATTTGTTAAACCTAAATCCTCCCTAAGCCCTGCAATTGTTTTCCTTTGTGCTAATGGCAAGCTAACTGGAGGCACTGCCTCTCTCTGTCCCTCTCTCTCTTTCTCTTCTGAGAGCATCATAAAAGCAAGTTTATTGTTTGCTAAGTCTGTCTTTTTTGTACTTAAAATTGCAGTTCTCCTTAGTACATTCACTTTAACATCTGTGATCTTCATTTTTAACAGGAGAATATTTTGTGTTTCTGAAACTCACAAATGTAATGTCATTGCTTGCTGATTGCCATCACTGGCACATACAGTGAACAGGAAGGATTTAAAATATTCCTTATTCCTGTTGAGTGACTGCCTCAACTTTCATTGTTCACAGGCAAAACAGAAAAAAAGGGACCTTTTTGTCACCTAGGTACTGAATAACACAAAAAAATGCTCTACGGGAGTTTCCAGGGTAAAGCTGAAGCCTGGAACTCCAGAGGAATTGATTGCTTCCTGTTCATACCAGTGATTTTTAGCAGGAGTCATTTGTATTTGAAAATGGACCCATCTGCAACTCCAAATACTTAATACCTTTGAAAATCTATTCTGAATTTGGTGAACATTGCTTGAAAAAAGTACTGTTTTTCGAGCTTAGTTGCACCAAAATTATTTATATTCTCTGTTATACACAGAGTATATGAAGTATTCTCTGTTATACACAGAATATATAAAGTACTACCAAGTACTACCTTGGCTTCGAAGCAGTGTCATCCACCTTTCCTTTACCATGGTTTCAGTCTATCGATTCCAAATAAAAACCAGTTTCACTCCTCTGTCATCTTCTTCCTCCTCCTCCTCATATAATAACCACAAACAGTCAGGCTTGTCTTTTAAAATATTCCTTCTTTCAGTTCTGAAGAACTAAAGGGTTTCAGAAATTCATATGTGCTTTTTTGAATCCTGGGTTATTTGATTTTATCACAGATAATGATCCCTCAACTAGACTACATCAAGATCTTGTTTCAATGGAGTAGCAGGCAGAAATATGCTGAGCTTCCCAGATTCAATCTGGTTTGCCAGTGAAGCACAAGATCAGATTGCTCCACCACTTTTGTACCAAATTGGATATTTGCTGTATAAATTTGTAGCAGGTATCTGAGCTGAAAACTATCATGTACCTTTGGATTTCTGATAGATTATGT
This sequence comes from Acanthisitta chloris, assembly GCF_000695815.1. NCBI lineage: Eukaryota > Metazoa > Chordata > Aves > Passeriformes > Acanthisittidae > Acanthisitta > Acanthisitta chloris. The sequence goes on along the minus strand of NW_008681316.1, from coordinate 55,039 downwards.
CACGTTTGACTGCCTCTTGAGCTAAAGTGGTGTACAGTCCGTGGTGAACATGTCAGTCAAATATCCATTTGTGCCATTAACTGACTGGAGCAATTTGAAGAATTTGGGTACATTTGAGGCATGAGCTATTGGCTGCGTTATCAGAAATACTTCCCTCTTGCCTGATGACACCATTTTTCAAGTTGTCTGTGCTCTTGTCTTATAGCAAGACTAATGTTCTCAGCAGCAGAGCGTTCTTACTGCACATGCAGTGGCCCTGAACGCGTGTTCCTTTCCTTGAATCTTAGCTCTTAAATAACTCCTGGTCTCGTTCTTTTTTGTAACTTGTCTGGGGTAAAAAAGACAGGTAACTTACTTGTTCTCTGAAGGACTTGAGCACTTCCATGGTTCTTCAGTGGGGATAATCTCGATGTTACGCTTTTCTAAGTAAAGATTCGCCTAAAATTTCAGGTCACTGCTTCTCATTATGTGTAATCAACAGGAATGTGAGCAGGCCTGCAGCCTCCCAGCCCTTCCTCTGCAAGTACCCGAGTTAAAAATCTGGCCTTCAGGCTTTTAAAAACTGGAGTTTTTTGGTGATACTATAAAACAAATTTTCACTCAGATGTCATTTTTGAAAAACAGATCTCTCTTAGCTGAACTCAGTAGAAACTGCTGTTAAATGTAGCCTAAATTGTTTCTCATGCTGAGATTGAGATGAAGACATTGTCCATCCCAATAAAGTCTGCTTTTGATCTTCTTTACCTTACTGTGGTTAAATTTAATCCAAAACAAAACCAGTGTTCCCATCAATATTGAAAAACATCATCCAGAATGGCCCCTTCCCCTCCCTGATCAGATGCAGTTCTTGCCTTGCAGTGTTCCAGGGATCTTCTCACTGCCAGGAAGCACATCAGCTGGGCTTGTCCTTAGCCTTTGCTCTGGGCAGGGAATAGAGAAAGGTTTCATATGGGCACCACATCTAAACATGCACGTAAACCCAATTGTACCATGGGATGCTTTAGATTTCCTGTATGGGATTGGTGGTGTGTTGTTGAGGCAGTAAAGACTTTGATCCTCTAAGTCCTTACTAACCACGCTAAAATTAGGTGCCACGAATAGCTTATATGAATTCCCAAAATACTTCCCAAAATCCTGCCTAACAGACACTGGATGTGTTGGGAAGCAGGAGAGAGAGCAAAAAAGAGCTGTTAATATTTTCTCCAAGTAATTCTGCATGTATGTTTTGTAGGCTAAAAGATTACAAACCCTTCATCCTTCCTTTTAGAGTTTTTTCCAGAAAGCTCAAATCTAACAGAAAATTAATGAAAACAGAACAAGAACTAAGATTTATGTAAATATAAACTTCTCAGGTAGAAAAAGTACTGAGTATTATTTCAAATTGAGACTTGAGAATTGGATACTGATGGATTCCCTTTATACATACAGCTAATGATAAATTATATGTAGTTTTAAAGTCTTGATATTGTCTTAAAATAAATATAAACCTTGATAACGCGTAACTAGGGTTGCTTTCTCAGCTGTGAACAGTTTGAGTCAGGCTGCTTTATCGGCTGTCACTGATACT
>NW_008681316.1:8130-53442 GCF_000695815.1 Acanthisitta chloris | reverse complement strand
TCCTGCAGTATTAGCTCTCAGTGCTATTTGTAGTTTAATCATCTGAATAAAAAGAAAAGTCTCTTTCACATTGTCTAAGACTGGAAGCTTACCTGAATGGGAAAAGTAGTTTATGAAGCAGAAGCACTAGGTTTTTATTAGAAATACCAGAATTATTTTGCAGTATATTGGTTTGCATTTTTCTGTGACTCATTTTAGTATGAGCTAAGGTGTTTCCTACCCTTTCTAGCATATGTAGGTAAAACATCCTGCTGCTTTGCTCTTATATTTTTGCTATCCTCTGCTTTTCCTCCCAACTCACTGAACATTACTTTGGAGTGTGAGGGTGTGGAACACAGGGTCATGACTGGGTTCACTGCATTTGTGGAAAATTCTCATGTGTAAACAATATGATAGTTCAGTGGTTTTGATCTGAGTCAGCCTTTGTATTGACTTAGCCGGTTTTTGACAGTGTTGCTTCTAAACTTCTGTGGAAGAGTATACAGATTACCCTGAAGCAGGGCATATTTGCTTTTTTCCATGTAAGGAAGATCAGAACGCAGTAGTGCCATGCTGACGAGCAGTCAAGCTATAAAACCATACTGTGGCAATGTTGACTTGAAGAGTTGGTAGCACAAAATGTATATTCTTGCCACAGTAAATTGCTAATACACTAGTTAGACCAGTTTTTGTTTTTAATAGGCTTTTCTGTGTTTCAGAGTTGAGTAATTCCTTTGAGTGAATACTGCCACTCACTCCAATGTGGTTTTCTTTCTTACTCAGTAATACAGGAACTCCTATCTGTCCTCAGTGTGGTTAGAGATTAGTACTTGTTTTGCCTCAAACTGCCAGGTTTGGAGGTTTTGTGATAGGTAGGTTCTTGGGAGCAGGGAAGTAACCAGAAGGGGAATATATTTGTTGTCAGTCAGAACTTTATGAAAGGAAAAAAATGTGTTAGCTGTTTTCAGAGAAAAGAAATGGACATGGAAGTTTGCTGCCTACCATACTAAGTCTCTGTAACATTTGTCCTAAGTAAAGGTGTTTCAGTGCTCAGCCATGGCAAAATATTCTTTTTGAATTAGGTGTCACCTATACTTCTTTCAGACTGGCATTACTTCCCCTCACTCAGTTCTTTCTGTTGCCTCAGCCTTCCATGACATGAAATAAATCCCTTTTTTTTTTTTTTTTTTTTGCTTGCTTGCTTGCACTTATTTTTTTTGTGTACTCACTCTTGTCTCTATGTGGCACAGTAATTTTCCTTCCTAGCTATTTAAGCCTGGAAGCACAGAGAAAGATTACCATGCAAATAGAAATTCTTGACTAATCAAAGTTTTTTACTACCCCTGGGTTTCTTTCATTCAAGACCCTTTAAATCTTGATGTTCACACCACCACTCAGCAGTTTTGCCTACTGGGATTACTAAAGTTGATGCTTTTCCACCATCATCCAGGATGTGGGCAAATAGCTATATGCAGTAAATATCCACAGGAGAAGAGTGTCAAAGGTGATGATAACACAGACAAGGTGAATGGGGTGACTCAGTGAACCTGGACCTGGCACCAGCCTTCACTCCACTGAGTAATTGGAAGGAGCATAAAAAATACAATGTTATTCTCAGGCAGAGCAGACTGAGAACCCGTTTCACATACCTTATAACCTTGTCTTACTCTCTCAAGAAGTGGAAAATGTAGATTCAGATTCCTTCAACCAATAGAGAGCTCTGAAGAACATTTCCTAAATCACCAATAAGCAACTCGACCTTTTGGCTTTCAGCAAAAGTGGGATGGAGAGAAAAAGCCAGAGTTAATTGCTTTATTTTCTAAAAGGAAATAGATAAACAAACAAAAAAAAACAACCGGTTAATTGCTTTATTTTCTAAAAGGAAAGAGATAAACAAACCAAAAAAAACAACCCTAGGTTGGCACAGCTGTAGGAAAACAATGGAGACTTGAAAATGTGTAGTTCCTCTCCATCACACTTTATCCAGGAGTGGTAAAGCAGCTCTCTACCCGAGTGTCTGCCCTTCCAAACCCCAGGCTTTGCCACCTGATGCTTCCCATGTGCTCACTTTTTCAGCAGCCTGATTTTTCAGTTTTGGCCTCTGCTCAGCAGCATGTGCCTCAGTGAGATAGGGCAGTTCTGCCCCCAAACCAGATTAGGTCTGGGGGACTTGAAGCTGTTCTTCGCTGAACAGTCAGTGCAGTACATCATTATGTACCCAGCTCCTGTTGTTTTCTGCTAAACATCCCACAAGGTCTGATCTTTAACCTTAGGTTGTTTAGGGTGTTCTGTATTATGTGCTTCTGCTTCACTCTTCTGCCTGTTGTTATTGTGCACTCCATGTGTATTCCCCCTTCTCTCCTCCCCAGTTCACTTGAGGACAGTCATTTGAATCTCCCTAAGCCTCTATGTATTACCTTCCAGTATTTTCAGTGCTGCCAATTTAATAAATTAAAATTTCCTTATTTTTTTCTATGTATCATCAAAAGGCATTACCTAAATTGTTACTCAGCAGTCTACTGGAATTTGCTGCCTGAGGTATTGCCATTTTGCTTTGGTTTCAGTCTGGATTCCTGTACTGGAGAGTCTGTCTGTATCAGCAGCCTCAATTAATACCTTCCCACCATTTGATATATATGCCTCCTACATCTTATTTGCCATTGTATTCTTTCTGTTTTATACAACCTTGAACAAGGTTTACTGCTTTGATGCACATAGTTTCCATGTAATCACATTTACGAAGTGCTTGGTTGAGCTACTTTGCTTTTCCACAAGAGTGTTCTGTGTTTGCCCAAAACTCAAGGTGCATTTTCTTGTTGATTCGACGCACAATTGTTGCACTTTATAAGACTGTTTGTTTTGCCTGTGTGTAACTATGCTGAAAAGAACCACTCAGATACAGGAGATAAATCAGCTGCCCTTGCTCTGACAGGAAACTTAAGCATAAGCTCATAAGCACTAATTTGTGCTGTTTTTAAATAAGTTTTGGCTTCTTTTTTTTTTTTTTTCAGTTTTCTGCTACTTTCTCCATCTGGCAATATAACATTTGTTGTTATGTTCCAGTTGGAAGCACTGTGGGTGGAATTGCAGACTCAAGAGCTGGCTGAATAGCCCTTAGGCCACTGTGAACATTTCTGTTTCCACTGTCAGCTCTGTGTGTTCAGCAACCTCAGTTTGGGATCCTCAAGTGAGGGAATCGTTGGCTGGCTGTCAGTTTTACAGCACCTCCTTCTTCCCAAAGCTGCCTGGTACTCTGAATTCAGCATTTCAACAACAACTTGATGTTCATCTAACTGCACACCAGTGAAGACTTGTTATTTTGAGACTGCTTTGCTACACTCTTCATTTAACTCTTTTCATTACAGGCAGGCTGTTGTTAGTCTTTATAAACACCAACCCCTTCTTGCCCACGATAAACAGATTCCTGGACATCATTCCCGTGGCAATCTGTCTAATGTTACTGAATGTGGAATTACAAATGTTTTAATTTACAAATTACCCAGTATTACAAAATCTTCTTTTAAAGATGGAAATATATAATCCAAAATCATTATCATGTTGCACTATGACATATAATACGAGCAGGAAAGGGCCTCATGGGACTGTGCTTCGTATGTGTGTGTGCATTGCATCTGGAGCAGTCCACCCATGGGGCATAGACAGACATTAGCAAGTGTAATAGGAGTCTTTTTAACTAAACTGTTCACAGCTATCATGGCCATTCTGGCAGCTCATCTAGGCTGCTTGCAGTTTCTCAACTCTGTTCATGGCGAGTATGTTACTGGGTGGTGTTGGCAGAATCTTCCAGGCACACCACTCCATCTTCAGCCCCCTTAGTAAAAGTGACATTAAAATGTATTTTGCTGGGGTCAGGAGATAGATGCAGCACAGGAACCTACAGCAAATACTCTTGCTACCCACCTCTCTCTTGTGTATTGATCAAGTACTGGCTAAAGCTAAAGATTTGGCCCATAACATCAAGTAATCTACAGCCTGGTGAAAACTATGATGAGTGTAACTAAATATCAACATTGGCTGAGGCTTGAACACTATGTAGCAAATACAATTTTTTTTAATAAAAATCCAGGTTTTAAGGAAATCTGAGGAAAAAAACCCTCACAAACCCTACATTTTATGCCAAGAGAATTGTTTCTAACGAGGGTTTTCCACTATTTCTCTTGAGACATCAGCTGCTCCTTAAAAATAATGTCTCAACTTTAATTTGCTCATTTATGGAGGAAGGGAGAAGGCCCAACAGCTTGTGTCATTGAGTGTAAACTATTAACTTTTATGCAGTTTAGGATGTACCATAGCACTTGTACTTCTTAGTAATTGTACCTTATATTATTTCTTACCCAGATAACATACTTTCCCCCTCTGGCTTTCCTTCCCGTTAGAAGCTTTCCATTCATCTAAAAAAAAAACTAGTTTAGACAATCCAGCCACAATATCATTCTAAACTCATTATTTTGGAGACTTTAATTATCCCCTCCCATCCAAACATGAATAAACAGAAGAAAAAAGTAGTCAGGGAAAATTATCCCTGGCCTGGATGCAAGAGGCATGGTGTGAATCATCCGCCCCTCTTGGGAGGAAGGGTTTGTATGCCCACAGAGGGAGCATGTGCCATGATCCTTGGGAAAAATCAGCAGATCTGTGGGAACTGGTGCCATGATCCTTGGGAAAAATCAGCAAATCTGTGGAAACTCCCAGGAAAGTTCTTCCTGTTTTGCTTTGCTCTTAGAGCCCTGCTGCTTTCCATAGCACAGCTCAGGCATATGCTGCTGTTACCCTCCAAAGGCAGAAGCAAGCGTGCAGGTATTGCTGATGCTGTCAGCCTTCATCCCAGGCACAGTCTCCACAGAAAATAAAGTTGTTTGCTGTATTAAAGGGCCGTTGTCCCCACTGCCTGCCAAGAAAGCTTCCTCTGAATCATGTTTGCACAGAATAGAAGCAGGTTAAGGGTGCAATATTGAATCCAGCCCCAGTCTAAGGCCCTGACTTGGTCTTTCCTCAGCTTTCCATCTCTCTGCACTTTTGCAGGGTGAGAGTGATTGTGGCTCTTTAGCATAGAATTAACGATCCACCCTGCAAGTCACCTCTGTCCTAACTGCATTTTCACAGCCATTTATAAAGCTACATTTCCAAACCTGATTTTCTGTACTTCTTGAGTCAATTTCCAAGCTCTTCAGGAATTCATTCTGCTTCCTGGAATGGACACTCTTCTGTCTGCTGACACTTTGCTCTAAATGTCGGTGATGTGTGCTTTGGCATGGGTTGGGCATAAATTTTCTTCTGATGGGGAATAAAACCATGTGCTAATGAGCACCCAGTTATCCCAGACATTCTGAAGACAAAAATACAGCTGGTGGCAATTCTGGCAACGTATTTATTCTGTTTCTACATTTTAGTTGAGAACATCTTATTAGAGTGTTTTGTAATATGAAAATATTCAGCTGTATCTATGACTGGTTTGTTCTGGCTCAATTTTTTTTCCTGTTAATCATGTTAGGCTTACTCAAGGCTTGCAGAGGGTTTTCTCTGAGCCCATTGAACAGAGCTACATGAGATTTATTTTTTTCTTTAAACCATTAAGCTCTCCCTGCACACAGTCTCAGGACTATAATTCCACACCTAACCAATTCCAGTGTTATCCCTGTCACATTTTTCAAATTTATCAACTTCTAGATGCTTTCTTTTCATATTTGATTAGATTAGTGAAGCCTTAAAATTATTTAACAAGGATGGGCACTGTCCTTCTGTTTGCATTCAGAATAAGCCATTGTAGTAAAACCATCCCAAGCTGAGTACATTGTTGATGCTTTTTTGCTGAAGATCCATACAAATGGAAACTTGGGCACTGAATTCTGTCTTACGTAGCTGGGAGATGATATTTCATTAGCTACTGAACCCTGTAAGAAATTTTTCATCTTAAACTCCACTGAGAAGCAGTCATTCTCAAGTTCCACTTCTTCCTCATATATTGTCATTTGCCAAGATTTTCTTCTTTTGAGTTGTAGTTTTTTCCCCTGTTGTGAAATTTGCTTTTGTAGAACCTCTAACAATGAAATGCATCTGGTCTACAACATGTCTATAGCTAGTCATTATTATAAGAGGGTTCCAGTTGTGTATATATATGCCTCATGGTCCAGATGACTCCAGAAGTCTTGGTATTACATACTATTTCAATTACCTTTTTAATAATGTATTGGCATCTTACTGCAAATTTCAGGAAAACAAAATGTGTCAGCTGGTCCCCCAGTGCTTTAAAAGCTGTTCAGCTACCCTCCATTGTGACATTACTGTAAAATCTACAATGCACAATTAGTTACGAATTTTACATCTTCTTAGCATTCATGGGTAGACTGTTAATGAGGGAATAAATAGCACAATTTTATTTTATTTAATCCCACACACTGCTTAACATGAATTATTAAGGAAGGGACACAGCCATTTTGTCCCCTTTGGCAGAGGGACATCTGAATGCAACAACCTTTTTGCCAGATAGATGGGTGGGGTCCATCCACAGGTATCTGTGGATGTAATGTGGTTCTAAATCCCTGTTTACTTGAAAGGAATAAAGCTGGTTGAAAAAACAGTGGTGTTCACCCCTAGAGAGAAATGAGTATTTTGGGTTGTAAAGTATTTGACCAAAGATAGATATTTACTCTGGAATGAGATAACTATCTGGAGTAGGTAAAGAGAAATGTTTATTTATTTTCATTGGCATCAGATGCAGACATTTCTACTTGGTCAAAAGAATTCTGCCCTTCATGCCCAGGCTAAGTACTTAACAGACAATTTATCATTGTGGGGCTGTAATATCAGTTCTGTCATCCTTACTAGTCTCAGTTATTCAGTGAGACTATTTACATATTAAAGTATTACTCACAGTGAGTAATGGTGCCAGCACTGAGGTTACGTTGCAAGTAGAGAAAAGAGATGTTTCCATTATCACTAAACCTTATCTCAGAAAAATCACTGGAGACTAGCACTTCCTAGAGCTTCTGTTTTCTTTTGATTATCTTCCCTTCTACCAATAATTGACTCCAAGCAGTTCAACTTCTGTTATTTGGTGGAAGAGAGTCTTTTTCAGAGATTTATTCATGAAGTCACAAGAAAGTCTGTGCTTAGGTGTCAGGTTTTCTGTGCAGAGTGCAAGCAAATATATTACTGGGGAGTTGAGGGAGTTAGCAGTAATGCTGTGCGATATGGGAGAGTGTATCTGAAGATTAAGCCATGGTGAAGGGACTCATATATGGGGGACAGAAGAATGAGGAGAGGGGAGAATTAGGTAAGACCAGGGTACTTGGAAAATTTGGAAGTGGATATACAATTTAATGAGAATAAACTCAGCCAAAATCTCTAATGGCCCATCCACTTACTTGAGCTGGACACACTGTTCTCATTTTAAATGTTTGTAATGAATTTATTTAATATTTTCCTCTGAAACTAGAAAATAAGTATCATGGTTTCAGTTAAGTGATATTTGATTTGTATTTGACATGAGTTTTTTTTGTTTGTCGTGACAGTTTTACTCTAGGATGAAAAAAATAGTATGTTTTATCATATGTTATACCCCCTTATGTACTCTGGTACCTCTGCCACTGATAGTTCTGCACTACAATGGTACCACTTGGTCTTTCCTATTAAACAACTGGCATTGGACTGAGCTTAACTCAAATCCCCAGACTGAGAAACAGAAGAAACTGATCAGGACATAAAAAAGAAAGCACACAAACCTATCTTCTGGTCTTGTCCCATGGACATGAGGGAGTGGCTGAGGAGCTGGGGTTGTTTAGCCTGGAGAAGAGGAGGCTCAGGGGTGACCTTATCACCCTCTACAACTCCCTGACAGGAGGTTGGAGTCAGGTGGGGGTTGGTCTCTTCTCCCAGGCAACCAGCAGTAGGACAGGAGGGCACAGACTCAAGCTCTGCCAGGGGAGGGTTAGGTTGGATATTAGGAAGAGATTTTTTACAGAGAGAGTGCTCAGGCATTGGAATGTGCTGCCCAGGGAGGTGGTGGATTCACCATCCCTGGAGGTTTTCACGATGAGACTGGATGTGGCACTTAGTGCCATGGTCTAGTAACCATGGTAGGGTTGGACTCGATGATCTTTGAGATATCTTCCAACCTGGTTGATTCTATGATTCTATGACATGAGGTATCCGGAGTCAGCTTTTGCTCTAATACTAGCATGAAGATAGAAAGTCATTTAAAGTGAACATACATGCAGACCCCAAGTATTCAGATACAATGAATTCTAGGTTAAAAATACTTTTCTCCAAAATATGGAATTTTTTTTTATCAAGATAGGAGTATTTCTGAATCACTGCATGAATCAGTACTGTACTGTTCCTTATGGGCATAGGAATAATCATCAAATCTGTATATTGTCTATGCACAAGCACAGGTCAGTAAAGGATTGGCTTATATCATCTGCATTTATTTTAATATAGTTGTTCTATTTGAAGCCCCTTAATGGTAATGTATTACTATACTCTTTAGCCTTCCAGCTCACTCTAGTAACTCAAATTATATTTTAGCAGCATCTTATCTCATTTTCATATCTTAGCACTCTAACTCTGGCTTCTTGACTACTGAACTTTCTTAGTATATATTAGCTATACCCAAACCATCATTTTTGTTTTCAGAAAACAATTTTGCGTTCCACATGGATCCTCAGCAAGAGTGATGAGCTGTTCTCAAGTACCAGCTCATGCTGAAGTAGTCCAGATTTGCCTGTTTTCCGTCTTCAGTATGCAGTGATGTTGAACACAATATTAACAAAGAATTAGACCTCTGTTGGCTTTTTGCTAGCGTTTTGCTCTTCACATGATACTTGTTAATTCATACATTGTGCAGCCACAAGGAACCCTTACAATCCTCTGTCTTGCCTCGAGCATAAACCTACCCGGATTTAATTTCTGTTTGAACTTGTCTGTTGAGGGAGAAGGAGTCTTAACCCTCCATGATAGAGTTCACCTCAGACACTAAGAAGCTTCTCCTGCAGTTTCAGTCTTAGTACTAAAATGCATGCCTATTTCTAAGTTAGAATTTGTCCAGTTTCTTCTCACAGCCATTGGATCTTAGTATATATTTTTCTGATGCCTTAAAAAGTCCACTATCAAAATTATACTCCCTTCAGAGGAAATGTAGACCATGATCAAGGCACTCCAGTAAGTTAACTGTCCTGAACATCTAGGTCTTCCACAGTAAGGCATATTTTGACTGTATGAATTTCATTGCAGAGTCATAAAGCATGGCTCATCTATAATAAATGCAGTGTTCCTTTGTCATTCTGTAGCTTCAGTTTTTTCTCAGGACGGAAGGGAGAAGCCCTCTCCTTTGACAGTTTGCATTCAGGCTATCTTCCTTTATGCCACAGGTGACTTGTGGCTGGCAGGCCCTTTGCATAGCCCCTACCAGTTCACTGGAGGGAAGGCATGACTTGATCACAGTTCAGCCAAAGAGGTATCTACCCAAATTCTGGTGACAGTGCCATAAAGGCTTTTGAAAAAGATGAGCTTGAGATGCTTCAACCATTACTCTGTGGTAAGCCTAAACAGAAAAATAAGAACTCAGTGAAGGTACTGCCAGTTAACACCAGTGTGGAAGAATGCTGGTTCATTCTCTGAACAGGAACATGGCGCTTGTAACAGATTAAGGACTGACAGTGCTATTCTTTTAAGCAGGCAAAATTTCCGTCGCAAGTATAATCACCCAGATATGTCTTCATGGCTGTAATGTCCGTGAAAGTTTTGCTTGCACAAGGAATACCTAATTAGGTACCAAATGAGTTCTGTTACTTTGCCACCGGAAGTCATTCAAAATAACAATGAGAATTCAATAAAGAGTGGAAAAACCAATTTATAATTTATACCAGTGCCATGGCCTTCACCTTACCCTGACTGTATGCAGCACTGAGGTAGAGGACTGGTATTTAAGGGCAAAGTCCCTTCCTGCTGTGCAGTCTGGCCATGTGCCAGACCCATGGGCCCTGCTGTGTCAGTGGCCAGGAAGGCCAGAGCACAGGAAAACTGCAGGGCAGCCCCTGCCCGACATGTGCCAGGCCCTTGGGCCCTGCTGTGCCATTGGCCAGGAAGGCCAGAGCACAGGAAAACTGCAGGCAGGGAGCCATGGGAGGAGTTGCCAGGTGGTTGCAGGGCATCCAGTCACCCCAGCCCTGTGCACACTGTGTGTGCGTTTGGCAGCACTCACTGATCTTGGGAAAACCACCCCACAACCCACTGCTCAGAAGTGTTTGGAATAAATAAATGACCTTAAAACAAAAACATTTCCAGGATGGTTAATGAGCTATGGAACAAAGTTAGGTAGAGTTTACCCCTCTTTTATGATGTTAATGAGATAATGCAATAAATATTTTGTAGCTCTTCCCATCAGGAACACTTCCAGAGCTTTTCTATGGTGGGAATTAAGACTTTATTTAAATACAAGCTGTAGGGGTTTACTTTTTCTTTTTTTAATCTACTCTTAAATGTGTGTGAATAAAACACACTGAACTATCCTTCTTAGCTCTATTTCTTCTCTTGAATACTTAGATCCCTATGTGAAGATCCATCTGATGCAGAACGGGAAGAGGCTGAAGAAGAAAAAGACTACAATTAAAAAGAACACTCTGAATCCCTACTACAACGAGTCTTTCAGCTTTGAAGTACCATTCGAGCAAATTCAGGTAACGTCATACAGTGTCTTGTCTTCCTTCTGCATTCCATTTCTCAGCCCTTATAAATATTTAACAGGAATCTTGTTAATTATCACGTGTGCATGCCTTCATTAGCACCTAGGTGCCAGCCCTGTGCTGCATTAGATGAGTGTGACTGCTTCAAGAGGGAAATTATAAAATGCGAAGTACTTACGAAGCTTTGATTCATCAGTGAGAAATGGATAACTGACATTTTCTGTTAACAGAAATAGATTTTGGAAAAAAAGAAATCCACAGGGAGATAGTGAAGGAGTGTGCCAGCAAAAATGTATAGGGATAAAAGAAAAGGCATATATAGCAACCCCCAAATTATTTGAAATAAATTGGCATCATCAGTCAAATTTGTGTTCCCTCTGGCCCTGGTTTTTTAGAAAGCACTGCAGCATCCCTCTTGAGTAAAACACCTAATTCATCCACAACTTTTTTTCAGTTATTCACTACCCTATGAAAACCTTTTCAGTGATTCCTACGTCCCTGGAAAAAGCCATGTTTGAATCTCAGGGGTCAGTACTGCAGCACTGGCTCTCTTGGCACCCCAGGGAAGCTCCAGCAGTTGTCCAGATGCTACTCCCAGAAAATCAGTTCCTAAAATTAAGGGTCTCAGAAGTCAGCACAGTGAACTGGAAGTCACCTATGTTAGCAGTGGGAAATACCAGGACAAGGCATCATGTAATTTTGTTTAGGGACTCAGTTACCTACCTTTGGGCTACTGGGAGCCAAATCATCTCTCATGAGTGACATTTAACTTCTTTGATGTTAACTAGTCTCATCACAAGAGAGAATCTCTTCTTAATCGTCTCAGGAGCCATGTGGGAAACCTGCATCCCATTCGCTCTCCTCCCTAAGTGAATTCCAACCTGTCTCTTCAATGTCATAAGCAAATACTCTTGTCCCCTCTGCCTGTGTGTTGAGAGTGCAGCACTCATTTCTATATAAATAATAAGTATATGGTTTGCCATAGAGCATAAGATCACCTGTTAGCTGAGTGGTTCACTTGGAAAGGGAGAGACTTTGGTCTCTGATCTGATCTAGGTAATATAAACTCAAAAAGATCAGTCAGTACAAGCCTCCTCCATTTCTTTTAAAGCCTTAACCATTAGTGTTAAACCATTTCACTATTCTATTTTAAAGCCTTAACCATTAGTGTTAAACTATTTTGTTATTCTACCCACTTGTTAGAGCATTCATTGGCAGGGAAAATGTGGTTTAAATATTCTCAGAAGAGAAAGGAACTGCATGCTGGCTTCCCATCTGCCCATGGAGCCCTGGGGCCATGGAGATGTTAAGCAAGACAACAGCTTTTCTGGGCAGATCGAGAAAAGTATCCTTTCAAGGGCCTCTCAGTTTGAAAGACCATAATTAAAATAGTCTGAGAATCCTATTGTGGCTTGTAAGAGAGGTCTGGGTATGAGTTAGGTGCCATGCTACTTGTAGTTGAAAACTTTACATGGGTTTAATGGCTTGGACCAAATTGAGAGACCCCTCTTGGTTAGATGAGAGCATGGTATGGGTTTTCACACTCTATATGTTGGATTTTGATAGCAGCTGTACTGGAGAGAAGCCCAGGAGCCTAGGCCTACATTTCAGCCAAAGCTGTGTGCTTGCATTTTATTGACTTGATACTGACAAAGCTAGTAAAGCTAGACAAGGTGAGGCCGTAGGAACAGTGACTTGGATGCATGACTAGTCCATTTAGTTTCTTCATGACCCACAGCATGTACATGTTATGTGTTCATAACACTAGGAATGAAAAAGTGGGAAATCCAGTGGGGCCTAATTCCCCTTGATTTTAATGAAAATTGGTCTGTGTGCTTGTGAAAGATCTCATAACAAGCATCAAAGACCCAGAAACCAAAAACTAAGATTAATCAAATCAAGGCTCTTTGGCAATTTAGGCAACAAATATCTTAATTTCCAAATAGGTGTGGGACTGAGGAGCTGGAAAGAGCACATCCAAATTGTCAGATCAGAGCTTTGGCTTTCTGTAGTTACTTGACCATTTTGGCTTCTAGTCCCGAGTCACTTTTGTAAGGTAGATACAAGGTTCTTTGAAAAGTATTTTTATCTAGATATTTAAATTTTTGCCTCTTTTTTTTTTTTTTTCTAGAAATTTATTAGAATGTCTTTACAGCTATCTACTCCAGTATATAGCCCTAGTTTTAAATTTGCAATTATGGACTTAGGTCATATGCCAATGTGTTTTGGAGTTGGGTATAAAATATTATATTTAGATTTTTATTTCATTATGAATACTGAAGTGATTTCATCATTAGAAAAACACATTTTAAATGTTATTTAGACTTAATATGGTAAGAATCACTGACTTGGGTAATTCATGTAAAAGTCATTAAGCAAACTTTCACAATCAAATAAAAAATGGTTATACAGTTTCTTGATTGTTGGAGAACAAAGAGAAGAGAGGTCATGAAGGGAAAGCACCTCAGTAGCTGTACATCTATGTAATTTTAAATGAGTCAAACATGAACATTTTCAGCAATTCAGTAGTGACTATGTATTCTGGCTCTTAAGGGGGAAAAAGTGATGTCTTTAAGGGTAATGGCAGAACATCACTGGGAAGTCAAATCCTGTTGCTGCAGGCAGGTCAGGCATGTTTTGCCCACATGCAAGACAGACTGCTTCTGTGGGCAGCAACGTCTCCAGGCCCTTTCAGTCCAAAGGGCTCCAGCACACCAGGGGAAACTACTAATCCAAGTGTTTATTAGCAGAGGCAGTGCTTTCTACTAGCACCTCTTGGGTTTTGCAGTGCAGCTGCTCCTTGAATATGCAGTAGAAAAGCAAAGAGCTGCTTACATTTCTCAGTAGGTTTAGGCCAGAGACCATGAGGTGAGAATCATCTCTAAGTTAATCATCTGAGCTAACTGTTCTTACATCCATTTAGAATAAGGAAAGGTGTCCTTCATCTACAGTGATAATTTTTGTCTTAATTATTAACATTTTTTAAAAAATCCAATAGTAATTAGTCCCCGAGCTTCTAGGTATAGCAGACAAGCATGTTTTTGTACCATAAAAGGTAGTCTCATTCTTGCTTCTTAGATCTGTGATTGTACCATGCATCTAAAACATAAGTGTTCATTTGGGGAGGTATCATCAGTATTAAAAGTGAGTGTATTGCGAACAGCAACACTGAAACATAATTTTGGTACCTAGACATAGTTGCTTCAGGATATTGCATTTTATTGTGAGTGCTTTGGGGAGGGAGAGTCTTGAGTTTTGATGTACACTTTTGTCATCAGCAGCTATATAAATACTTTAGTGCCTGTTGGAATCATCTTTTTCTCTGGCTCAGTGAATTGTACAATCCTGTAAGGGAATGGACTTTATGAAACAGACCTCATGAGCCTGGGCTTGATACTTTTAAAAGATAATCCCGTTACAAGTACTGAAATTAATCATTCTAGTAAGAAGTCCAGATGGTAGATATATTTAAAGCATGAAATCTAAAAAGCTGATTCTTGAGAATAAAAGATTTTCTGGAAGAAATGTGTTTCAGGGCATTTCTTCCTCCAATTTAGGAAGCTTGAACTGTAATAAGGAGCTGTGTGTATTTGTCATGGGATAGAAAAGAATCAGGAAAAAGAAAGCTATGTTCATCTTTAAAAACAAAGCTCTATTTAGTAAAACCAGCCCAAGGCTGTGAGGTGCTGTGGTGTTGGGGAAGAACTCCACTCCAGTATTTGTCAAAAGAGCACAAACAGCTATTCCTTCAGTGAAGACCTGAAGGAGAGGAATGTGTGCATGTGCACACAAATGCATACACAAATGCCTGGCTTGAACATCTCCTAGCTGTACCTCAGTCTAAGTGAATGGAGAATTGTCTGAGCTGTGACAGATGGGCTCCCACTTTATGGGACTAGTTCAACTCTGTTTGCCAGAGGTCACCATTCCAACAGAAATGGCACTCCAACATCAGCTCAGTCATAGGCAGTGCTGGTGTGTCAGAGCCCTGAGACAGTGGGATTTATACATCTATTCCAATTCTGAGCATGCCACCTGTTTTCTAGACTTCTTTATAAATATATAGAATATAGACAGTATGCACACATACATGTGTGTACATGCACACACACACGTGCATAGAGTTGAGCATGTGTGTCTGTGTGTGTGTATAAACTAAACATAAGGGCTATCTTCTGAATTTGTCTGTAAGTACCTCACTAGCATGCTGGATGAATGGGTAAGATTAAGAGATGGGCAACTAACAGAATAGAGTACAACATTGCAAACATTAATTTGGGGTAGAGCTCTTTCTGAATGGAAGCTGTAATTTATTTACTTAAACAATAATGATGTGTTAAATTGCACGGTTTTTGAATTAGCTCACCTGTAAACTGTTAATCTGTGAAAGGGAAAACAGTCAACCTCAATTTCTATATTGAAGCTCTTTGATGCAAGGGAGCAAATTTCAAGTTGACAGGGAGATTGTGAACTTCATTTTATTTAGAAGGCCCACAAGAAGCAAAGACAAAAGTTTGAATTTGCTTCTTGCTGGGGGAATCTGTGCCGGCTGTCACACACTTACTGCCTTCATGGCATCTCCATTGTGGTTCTCTGTCCCCAGATTCATCCCTGCCCACCTTCCCCTCCCTTCATGGCATCTCCATTGTGGTTCTCATTGTGGCAGATTCATCCCTGCCCACCTTCCCCTTACGGTCATGCTCACTTCTTTTTCTCTGTCTCATATAGAAAGTGCAAATTGTTGTGACTGTTTTGGACTATGACAAGATTGGCAAGAACGATGCCATCGGGAAAGTCTTTGTGGGCTACAACAGCACTGGAGCGGAGCTGCGGCATTGGTCAGACATGCTGGCCAACCCCCGGCGGCCCATCGCACAGTGGCACACCCTACAGCCCGAGGAGGAGGTAGATGCCATGCTGGCAGTCAAGAAGTAAAGAAAATTAAATTAAATTAAATTATGAAGATGAAAAAGAAGAAGAAGCCTTTCTGCATTTGCCCACATAGTGCTCTTTAGCCAGTATCTGTAAATACCTCAGTGATATGGGTCCTTTCATTTCCAGCCATGTGTTCCTGACACAGGTCAGTTGTACTTTTAAAGTCCCATTTTAATTTGCACAAATTTAAATGTAGAGAGCCCTTTAAAGGCAGTTCATTTCACCACTGCCCCCCCCAAATCTACTCTTCTTTTAAGCAATATGATGTGTAGATAGAGCATGACAGAAATTATTTATTGTATCACACAGTTGTATATATACACCAGTATGCTGAGAATTTATTTCTAGTTTGTGTATTTGTATGTTGTAAGCGTTTCCTAATCTGTGTATATCTAGATGTTTTTAATAAGATGTTCTATTTTAAATTATGTAAATTGACTGAGATATAGGAGAGCTGATAATATATTATAGGGTAATTATTGTATCGTCTGCATTCCAGAAAAAAAAAAATCCAACTTGTAAGGCACTAGTAGTGTTACACTGACATCTTAAAGGACAACTTAAATCTGAGCTTTCAACTGGACCATCCTAATAACACACCACATCCATAGAGAATCTTGGAGGGGCAAATCCAATTGGGTAGACTTCTTTCACAGGCAACTTAGCATGATCTGAGCAGTTCCATGGCTGACCTCAAGAAGATGTATCCAGAAGCCAGGATATCATTTCTTTGTATATATTCCAAAGCAAACATATAAGAGACTGAAATGGCTTTAGACTGAATGTTGAGCAGACAGTTCCATAGGAGGCAACGATTTCATCTAACATACAAAGAAAGACCATGGCAGAAGTTGTGCAGGGAGGGGGAGGAGGAAGACCCAGCGGTAGTGAAACGCTGCCAGGAAAACAAGAGTAGCTCTCCATTATCACCTTTATACAAAATTTGCATACTGTGAATTCCATCCACGATTTCACATTATAATGAGTTTGCACATTAGACTTTGTAACAAAATATTTTATTATACTAACTCAGATTAGAAGGAATGCAGAATATTTTTTAGACACAGCCGTGTGAGTTTATTATACAAAATAGTTTCATGGTAAACAGACAGTATTGTAATCCCATCAGAAGATGACAAAATTTAGCCATAGTTCTAAATGCACTTCAAAGTAAGCCAAAAGAGAACAGCTAGTGACCTTTTATATACTATTTATACTTAAGTTTTAATTTGTCCTTTAAAAAAAAGTGAAAACAAAGAACAAGTTCTAGAAAACTGAAGCAACCTCTTCTGTATACTAGATGCTCGTTTCAGGAGGAGTTTTTAAATGTTTTAAATGTTACTATGTAGTAAATGGCACTATTATGAAGCTATTAGTCATTCCATAAGAGTCTTGAAAGACTGCTCTGTGTATCACTGTGACTGCCGTGTGTGCTTAGAAATGTAGTTTTCTCAGTGGATAGCAATCAATTTATTCCGTAGTGATATTGTAATAATACTGCCATTCCCTTCTACTGCACTGCCGAAGGAACGCATAGCACAAGCAGTTCTAGTTATTATGGACCAATTTAGAACTGGAGAGCTATGTGGGGGACAAGGATGCTATATTGAATGGGTTGACCACGCAGCATTTTGTCAAGCCCTGTGCAATACTCTACATTTCCACCCACCCTCACCCCCTGCTGCTTTACTGTAGATAGTCATCTTACAGCTACCCAGCATGTCATCTCCGCTCATACCATCTCATCAAGTCATTTAGGGCATCACTTCTATCTCATGTACCCTCCTTTGAGGCCCCTCGCTTATCTTTCCAAGCTGTGAATATATTTATAATGCTTTGAAGAGTTCATTATTTCAGCAATGCAAATGACCCCAGAAATGTGGAAATGCTTATTGCTTTTGGAGGGAGGCATGAGAAGCAACTGTTAACATTCTTATCAATCTTCTGTATCTAACAGAAACTACTGAAACAACAAAGACTAATGTAATTAGAGAACTGTGTACTGAAAACTAAATTCCACAGCCTCCCTCAAGGCTCTGCTTCCGGGAGAGGTGTGGCAGTCTGAGAGATCACTGCAATGATGGCCAAGCACCACTGTTTTTCAGTACGTTGCAGGTAAAAGCAGCAGCAGCAAAGAAGTGGGATGATAATAAAAACCTGGATCTCTCCCCACCTCCAAAAGTGAGAATAGCAAGACCCATTTGCTTTCTTTTTTACATGAAACACAGAAAAAACACAAGTGAGACATTATCTGATAGAAACAGGCACATACATGCAAAGCATCAAGCTGGAATACTTTAAAATCTTATCCTAAAGGACCAAACCCCACCAAAGAGAAGAAGTTGACAGTCAGCTTTCCAGCATAAGAGCTTCATGGTCTCCAGCTTTCAGTTCATTCAGGATAGCTGCAGGTTCAAAGGGCCAGGACTGACTCATTGTGTTAAGGTATTCTTAATGCTTTCTCTTCCTACACTGCCAGACTGAATGTCACCCTAGAACTGGTTTGTAAGGTACTATGATTCTCAGAGACTGAACCTGCCATGTGACCAAGGTGACATTTTCATCCTCAAAGAAGCCACATGTACCTTTCTGACAAAGCTGTGTGAAGTATTAGAATCTGATGCTGTAGAAAGATCCTAGTTGCCTTTGTGTATATTTACTGCCTGCTTGAGTGTTTCTCTGTGTGGGTTTTTCTCTGTATCTTGTAGAAATGTTTGGGGTGTTTTATCCTGCCATATCGCTCGTGGCCCGCGAGCTGACAACTTTAGCCGTATTTTACCTTCATTTTTGATGAGGTGGTTTATATTTTGTTTCACTTTGTGTAGTGACTTCCCACAGTAGAGTTTTCCAATTGTCGTTAAAAATAACATACATATTACACAGATATTCAATAAAAATGTTTTATTTCCTGTTGATGTTCTAGCATTTCTCTTTTGATCTGAAATTTTGAAAAGACATTTCACTCCAGGACTTTCACACAATCATGGGCTTTGAAGTATCACAAGTGAAATAGCATAGCACTTTTTGAGGGGCTGTGAAAAGCTGCTTTCATCAGCGAGACAGTCAAAGCCAGCAGTGCTCCAGCAGATGAATTCTCCACCTCTGTTGCAGATGAAGAACTATTCTTGTTTTCCCAAGAGCCTGCTTATGTGCCTCCAAAACCATCATTCTCTATCAAAGCATGGACTAGCTTCTGTACCACAACAAAAACTCCCAAGTAATGTACGCATCAGTATTCTTTCAGACAATTGTGTTAGAGCTGTGGTTGAAGTTTTCATTTGGAGAGAGGTAGTATATTTTAACCTGCATCCATGAGCTACTTTTAAAATGACCATAAAATCAAGCCTCCTGTAGATTGAGATCATTAAATAGGAGCTTAAACTAGAGGGGGAGGGACAGCATAGAGGTGGTGTGGGAGGAAGTGAATGGAGAGGGACTTTGTACAAAGGCATGTAGTGCTAGGACAAGGCAGGGAATGTATTTAAACTGAAGGAAGGCAGGTTTAGATTAGATATTAGGAATAAACTCTTTGATGTGAGGGTGGTGAGGCACAGGAACAGGTTGGATGGGGCCCAGGGCAACCTGGTCTAGCGGAAGGTGTCTCTGCCCACAGTGGGCCTGGTGAACGACTGGTGTTTTTGGCTTTACAAAACTGTTGCAAGGTGATGCCCTCTTGCTCTTCAGAAGCTGAGGTAACACTCCTGTGGTGCAAAGTAAGTCGCCATAGTACAGGCACATACCACAACCATTATGGTTGTATGAGATGCTGCTTCTCCCTTCTTCACCATGTAAGCTGTTGCATGATCAAACCAAGCACATGCTTCCCTAAGAAGCACAGTTTGCTTGCGAAGAACCAAAAGTCTCAAAGACAATAAATAAAAATACTTTGATGCAGGTTCTATATGCACTAGTCATTTTTGCAGACCTTGAGAATACCAAAAAGACATCTTTGTCAATCAAAACCAGTTCTTTCAACAGGATAATCAGTTAAAGTCAGTCATTACAACTAATGTAAGGAAAAATGCTTCATGTAATAGCTGTTATACTAAGTGGGGAAAGCAGCAAAAATTACCAATTTTATTCAGCTCATTTAACCCTTAATCAACTGTCAAGAAAAACATTCTTCCCAACTGACAGACTGTTACCAAAGCAAACTATCTGTGTTTCTCATTTGCTTTTCACATCATGAGTCAATGAAAGTTAATTGCCTATTAGTTATGCAAAGCAAGAATTAGAACATTATATTTTTTGATTACTCTAACAGTCAATTCCCTTATTTATTTATTTATGCTTTAACATTTTCACTCCAGGCTACCAGTTCAGTTTGTTATACATATATTGACCTGCTTTTCAGAATATAAACCTAGC
Organism: Acanthisitta chloris; assembly: GCF_000695815.1. Taxonomy (NCBI): domain Eukaryota; kingdom Metazoa; phylum Chordata; class Aves; order Passeriformes; family Acanthisittidae; genus Acanthisitta; species Acanthisitta chloris. Next base: position 33,457 of record NW_008681316.1, on the reverse strand, counting down.
AAAGTCATGTCAAGCCCCTTCTCTCAGTGTCAGTTTAGGCACTGTTGTTCACACAGGCATTAAAGAAAGTATGGAAAAGGGGGTTTCTTGACATACCACAAAGAGTTTTATGTGGTCTTTATTGCATTTACCTTATATGCAATAAATTCAGTACAGATAATACTTATTGCATCAAAAAGTAATTCCAAAAGCATGTGACAGGGAACACTTCAAGTCTTTGTGGTACTTTGTGACTGACACCTGCAGCAATATTTTCAGACACAAGAGCCGAAGATGTATGTCAAGATTATGTTGTATTCACCATTTAAAAAAAAAAGGAAGCTCTACAAACCAGGGCATGATCTAGGTGTCTTTAATGGAACTTATAAAGAGGCCATATATTTAGGGGGAGTGCAGACAGTTCTTCCAGGCTTTTGGGGTGAAGGTGGAGTGTACAGCTAGTACAGTCATTTTGTTCTATGCATGCACTGTGTGATACCATGCTGAGATTTTGAACAGCCATTTAGACCAAAAAAACCAACAAAAACCACCATACCAAACGAAGAGTTTCATCTTCTGACAGAACCAATCTCATCAGTTTGACAGCTCACATTTAATTTCAGTCAGCCATTTCATATCTTTGTACACTGTCTTATTACTTACAACAAGGAGAGCACAGAAGGTGATGATGCACTGCTGTTATATGCCAAATAGAGCTGACATCAGTTTTCCTCATAAACAAAAGACCACTGCACAAAATATTCTCTAGCAAAATATTCTCTGCTCCTCTAATCAGAATTATCCCACAGTCCTGCACAGACCTGATTTTACTCACATTCTCCCAGAGCCCATGGACAGTTGTCTCATTTTATCTGTTTTGTTCATGGAAGTGTACCTTAGCCTAGAAGATTTCATGACTCTTTCCTAAGAAGCAGCAGTGCCCACTGGCACCAAGAAGTTATTCCATAACCCTGACATAGACCTGTCATTGAAGAGTTCCAGACTGAGCTTAGGCTGTATTTGTCTTCTCCCTTTGACCATTCATCACAAGGAGGAGGATCCCTGACTGTAAATCCTGATTCAAAGCCTGACAGGTTGGAACCTGGAATGCAACGCTGAAGTCAATTACTTTGCTCTTAGTCAGAAACATTCTCATCCACTTGTTCTGGTGAAAGACAGACTGAGGCTCACTACCTTGCATCCTGCTCAAAATGGGTTTTTTCTTCATGAAACTGGTAATATTATTAAACCTTTTTTTCTTTTTTTTTTCTGGGTTAGTTTCTGTGGCATTCAGACTCAAAACAGCTTTTATGTATCTTCTTCTTTCAAATCCAAGGTTGCCTCTATTGTTTAACTCAGTTTTAAGAATTTTGAAGCCAGCTTTCCAAAATAAATAATTGGTGCCTAAATTATTTAATTGGCCTTACTCCTTGCTCCATCAAACTTCTTGGAGTTTCACTCCTCTCCAGCCACACACTGTGATCCGACACTGATTAATATGTAAAAGCTCTGATGGAAGGCTATCAAGGAAATTAAGCAATCAGAGTGACTGATAGAGTCCTTTTCATGGATTAAATAAAGATTAAATGGCAAATTTCAACGTAGGTATGATTAAGGGTGAGGTGCTAAAGAGGTTCATTGTTGCAGATGAATATTTATTAATGATCTAGAAAACAGATGAATGAATTGACAAAATTTACCTGTGGCATAAAATTGTTTCAGTTGGAACAGATCTAAATTATGAGGCCATCTCTAATTTCCTGTATTGAGAATCAAGTACCCAGACAGGCACCTCAACTCAAATGTTACTGATCACCCAAATATTTTGGAGAGATTTGTGAACAGTAGTACAAAATATGTCTCTAAAGATGATCCCAAATGAGAACAGGAGAGCTACTCAAGCCACTAAGGAAAATGAAGGCAGAACCTCTTTTTTTTATAGGAATTGCTTACAGAAAAATAGATTTGTCTCCTCAGTAGTTTCTAAGAATGCAATGAAAGCTTATGATGAACTGGAAGTACACAAAGCCTGTTCAAATTGCAATTCTCATATGATGTTTAGCCTTCATATAGGTTATTTGGAATATGCTTATTTGTAGACACTCTTCACACATCCACAGGACATGCTCAGTGTCACAGCACAGCCAGCACCTGTACAGATCTCAGAATGCTTCCTGACTTCAGTATGGGCACTTCTCCATCACAGTGACAGCTGCCACTGAAACACAGCACTCTCCATGCATATGTCTTAAAGTGCTTTTCAAAGATCAAACTAAGTCTTGAAAAATACCTATACGAAAACTGGAAAATACTGCCCCATTAAGAATACTACCCCATTAAGAATTGTCATATGGTCTGGTATAGACAGAGTAAAAAGCTTCCCATGGCAGCTGAATCAGGTACGTCTTTGTAGCTGAAAAAACACAGGGTATAAAAAAAGACTTGAGAGAGTCCTTGGCAGGAAGAAGGTCTGAAAAGTGAATCTAAAAAGAGCCAATCTTGAGGCAAACAAAGACATTTATGGAGACTATATAAATGAACAGTACAAAAAATGTGTGGGGCAAATGAATTAATATGTAGCCTATATCCTACAGACATCTACTATACCACACAAAAGTATGTAGCTACAGATTTGTACCAGAGCAAAGAAAGTCATACCTAAGCCACATATTACCTTGTGTTTGAGCCTTCCAGGTCTTCAGAACAAAAACCTGAGAAGATGCAGGTTGTCATTGCTGTTTTGCTCCATGCTTCTGAAAAGCTTTTTTCCCAAAACAAATAATTCCTCTCCCACTCCAGCCCAGTCATGAGGAGAATTGGTTCATGCTCTCCTTGGATTTAACATGAACAAATAGCTGCCTGAAAGGTTTGAGCACTGTGACCATAATTAAATCTGCAGTAATCAGAAATGCAATGACAACAAGCAAGAAAAACAGGCAAGCTTCTCCAACTGACATTTCTTAAAACAGAGAAAACACAGAAGAATAAACTGGAAAAAGTGCAGGAAGAAAAAGGAATCACTTGCAAATCAAAGGACCCAATCTCTGTCTCTTGCCATATAGCCCCAGCCCACATGGTCTTACTTGTTTTTGTCTTTCCCCATGTCACTGTTCTGTCAACAGAGCCACAAGACCTCTTCTAACTAAACTTTTGATCCCATGTTTGCTACTGTTTGTGTTGTATTTACTGTGTTCCCTAATCCAGCTGAGTACAAGCTATTCGTTTGTTGATTCTTCTCATGCTTCCCTTGCTCCACTTCTGCTTAGTCAACTTTCTGAAGTTTATTCAACCACTCTGCCACAATTGGTACCTAACAATCTCTTAGGAACATGAGTTCAGGGAAAAACACACCCAGTTGCAAAAGCCTTTGCAACCAGTTAATACTTGCTTCAGAATATAAACTACAAAGATGCTACAGTGTTCAATTGCTTCCCACAGCGTAATACTGCTCTGTACGTGTGCCATGTAAAGTATACTTTTTCATGATCTGATTCTATAAGTTATTAACTATGATGAGTCACACCAGCACTTCAAAGAAGTGTAGTAGCACTTTTGATGAAGAAGAAATATGATGGACTGGGCAACACTGAGGGCTTTCTTTTTCCCCTGCACCAGAAATTCTAAATCTGTTCCCACCATGACTTTCATCATCTCAAGTGCCTTCATCAAACCTCCTGTAACCTTTTCCCTAAGAGAGAGAGAACACTCTCCCTGCCTAGCAGCAAAATGGAAGCCCACTGCATTATAACTAAGGCAGCCGAACCATCAATATGGACTGCACATGAACATCACCAGTCTGTCCCAACCTTGTTTGGAGCTGGCAGCACAAATACTTCTCAGATCACATGCTAAGAGGACCTGAGTTAGGCTGGTTTAACTCACATTCTCTCTTCAAGGTATCTCCTGAGGAGCAAACCTTTGGTCAATTATGCCATACCAACTCTCAGTTATCTTAAAGAAAAATTTACATTTCTGGAGAAGACAGCAAACATTAAACAGAATGTCAATACAGGTGACATAGAAGTGAACTTCACTGGAATCTAGATTTTAAAATACATTGAAAGGAAAAGCAAGTTAAAAACCACCAACTATCAGGGAACTCCTTCATTCTCCTGCCAGTCAGGCTAATGGTTTTATAGTCTTCACTATTTTGTATGTCTGTGCATTCATTATCTCCTGGGTGACAGCTCCATAAATCCTCTCACGCTCTTGATATGCTCAAGGATAGATGAGGAGCTCCTTCACGACAAAATATTTCACATCCCCACACAATTACACAGCATGTTCCTTGACTAGCAGCTGTTAAACACAACTATGCACTGGCACACTATGAGCAGTAACACACCATTCCTCGATGAGTGTATTACATGGCATATGCCACATTCCTACTTCATTTCTACTCACGTTGTTGCTGTGTTCACTTTTCCTAAGGTTTGTAGCACACAGACTTCTGGTGCACGATTTTGGGCACCTGGGCATTACTACACTGCAAATGCAGCTATTTAAATTTCAAAGCCACAGCCAAGGGCTTCAAGATCCCTAACTTTTAACATTGCAAATCTGAAATTACATTGACATAATCTGCTAAACAATCATATTATCATCAGCCAAATCATTTTACTCAAAAGCATCTGGATTTTTATATCCTCAAAGATTGCTGCACTCTTCCTTAAATAAAATAAATAAAAACAAATAAATTTAAAAGAAAAAGAGAAAACTGTGCCATTTCCTGATTATCTCATTAACAATATGTTTCCCACATTGTAAAAGAGCCACGGATTGTGACATGGTTTGCAGAGCTAGATAATTTTCAAAATCCTGCAAGAATTGTATCCTTTTCATCTGAACTACTTGGAACACAATGAAAACATTTGATCTTGTTAATTATCTAAAACAGTTATCCATGGAGTGGATTTGGTCTTATTAGCTGCAACTTAGTATCTTCCTTGTCATGCAACATGATTCAACATATGCCTGGTAACACAGCCACAGGGTACTCATCAAGGGGTTAAAAAAAAATAATAAATCCCTGCACTGGAAATTACTGATCTGGATAATACCATGAAATAACTGATTCCTAACACATGGCTCCACACTGCCTCCAGAATATTGTCCAGACTTAACTAAGGTGTAAGAACAGAAACCAAGGACTTTGTAAGGAGCAGTGAGCTACTTCCCTCGTTTCCAGATACAGGCAGGCAGTTTATGAGTGTTTAAAAAATACTGTGTGTGCAGCAAAGATGTAAGGACAGGCCCTCCCCTTCACCAGAACTGCAGGATGAAATGAGGAAGGTCCTGGTGAGGAGCAGCTGACTTCAAGCTTGTGCAGAACTGAATTATGCACCAGACACTTTTGCATCCCTTTCTTCACCACTTGGGCTAAAAGCCATACAAAGGAGATGGTCAAAAGTTTACTGGTAAACATAACAGCAAGGACCTAGAGCATCTGTACTGCAGGGATCTCCAGCATCCTTCTCTCTAAATTGAAGAGATACAGATTTGCTGGATGTTAGGTGGATGAGGAATTGGTCAGATGGTCATGTCCAGAGGGTAGTGGTCAAGCAGCTCAATGTTCAGATGGAGGCTGGTGACAAGTGGTGTCCCTCAGGGGTCTGTACTGGGATCAGTACTGGTTAATATCTTCATCAATGACCTAGACAGTGGGACTGAGTGTACCCTAAGCACGTTTGCAGATGACACCAAGCTGAGTGGTGCAGTTGACCAAGGGATGGGATGCCATGCAGAGGGACCTGGACAAGCTTGAGGAGTGAGCCCACGGGCACTTAGTGAGGTGCAACAAGGCCAAGTACAAGGCCCTGCACCTGCACTGGGGCAACCTCCAGTATCAATACAGGCTGGAGGATGATGGGATTAAGAGCAGCCCTGCCAAGGACTTGGGGATACCAGTGGATGAAAAGCTGGATGTGAGCTGGCAGTCAGTGGTCACAGCCCAGAAATCCAACTGTATCCTAAGCTGCATCAAAAGAGGTCTGGCCAGCAGCTTGAGGGAGGTGATCCTGTCCCTCTACTCTGCTCTTGTGAGACCCCACCTGGAGTACTGTGTCCAGCTCTGGAGTCTCCAGCACAGGAAAGACATTGCAGCGAGTCCAATGGAGGGATACAACAAAAAAGATCAGAGGGATGGAGCACCCCTCCTACAAGGAAAGACTGAGAGAGCTGCAGTTGTTCACGCCAGAGGAGGGTACACTACAGGGTGACTTTGTGGCTTTTCAATACTTACAGGGGCTTATAAAAAGATGAGGGCAGACTTACTAGCAGGGCCTGCTGCAACAAGACAGGGTAATGGTTATACATTAACAATACCATTAATTCCTTAATTAGGAAATCATGTAACTTATTTTCAATGTTCTGTATAAACCTTGCCTATCATATCTAAAGAATTATTTCAGTAACGAGTTGGTAACCATTATTACACTTGTTCTGTACACACAGACTTAATGCTACTTATCTGACCTCAGGTCACAGAGGGCCACACAGGGTTGCAGCAGTGATTGGAGTTTTGGTCCTGACACAGCTCAAACCTCAAGAATACCTGGACATTATGACTCAGCTGTAAAGTATCACTGAGGAGGTTTCAGAGATTTCACAAACCTGCTTGCACAGTATCTTGTGGGGAGTCACACCACTACTCAGTGTTGTGGTACATGTCACCACACGTTTCTACCTGTAAGTGAAACCACAGTTTTGAAAACCAACCATTGTCTCCCACAAGAAACACATCCTATCACTTCCCAGTAAGGTTTGTACCAAGATAAAGAAAGGGTTTGCCATGTGCAAGCTGTACACGCACTTCATTGCTCACTCGAGATGGATTAAGATGAGAAGCCTCTATGATTTCTGGATCTAGAGCTTTGCAAAGCTAGATTGATGAATTATCTCTGCTTCACTTTCAGCTGTCAAGGTTCAACTTTTTTTCACTGCAGAATATTATTTCTGTATGCTTCAACTGTTTTTTCCACATTCCCTTCTCTTTGTGCAGCTGTAGCTCCACTTTGTGGAAGATGAGGAAAGCAGAGAGCAACCCAAGTGTGTTAACTGCAGGATTGTGCAGAGTTTCTGAATCTGGCAGGTGTATAAAACATGTGGGTCTTCAGAATCAGCCAAGAACAATTAATGAGGACTAAGACCATTTCTCAATCAGCTAGAAAGGCACTCAAACCAACACACCTTGCTGTATCTCTTCCTCCTACCTAGTTGCAAATATGCAAAAAACAACTGCAAAAAACTGAAGGGAAATACTTTTCCCGTATATCTACATATGCAGCCATGGAAACAGCCTGACCACAGATTCATTTTTCATAAAGAAGGTGGTAGATTTTTCAACCTGTTCAGGATGCTGTTGAATATTCTGAGAGGAATTAATGTATTACAACTCTCAGGAAACTCTACAGTTTGAGAGCTCATACTGGAGCTGAACTGACATGGTTTTGAGTGTTCAGAGGCTACAGTTATGAATGCTTGTAAAGGTATTAGATAAACAATAATACTTCGATTATATTTACAAATAATTTTTTACATCTGTTTTCCATACCATGGAAGAGGACTGGATTGCTGACAGAGCTACCTACTGACTGCATAGAAATAAAATGATTTTTCAAGGAAGGTAATTTGGAACAGAGTTGATTTAGAAAATGCTGGTACTTCTGGATGCTGAAAAATATCACTCTGCAATGAAGATGGGGATTTGGCTTAAGATATCTGACTACAGGTATCCACATACAGTTATCTGTAAGTGTAGTTGCTCCTTAATTCCTAGTATAGACAGCAGAAATTTGGTCCATGAAACAGCAATTCCATGCACAAGGCAGGAGGTGTGTGCATCAGGGAGCAGCATCATTCTCTAAATGAGCTCCAATGACTACACTGGAGTTCAGGCACCAGAGACCTGTAAGTGGGCACACCTCAGTTTAATACCAGTTTTGAAATAAATCTCTCCCAAATCATACAAAGCTCTCTCTGACAAGTTGACCCAGCATTACTCTGGCACTTAGCTCTGACGCAGCTGTGAAGGGGTTTAGGAACCCCTCTCAGTGCTGGTCCCATTCTGCACTCAGCACAGCATGCTCTCTTAATTCACATTCATGTCATGTCAGCCTGTGGCACGAATTGCAAAGCCTCACTAAGTGGTGGTCAGATCAATCTGATCAAAACCACATCAGAATAACAGAAAGAGGAGCTGGGTTGTCCTTTTAGTAGGTGAGGGCATTATCTCAGCTTTGGATTTTAGGGCCAATGCTTTTAGTGCTTTGCAGGTTGTACTCAAACCAGACCAAAAGTGAAAGTAGCCAAGGTTATTCAAAATGCTCACCCATGACTCTGTTGTCTCAGTAATTAATTTCACTTCAGGGAGGTCTTGTCTGAGGAGAAAGCCTCAGGTCTCTGTGTGGAGCAGGAGATAAACATGTTCTGGACAATCTTCACAAGGCATTTGAGGACTTTCAGGAAGGCACAGTAACAAGATTTTTGATAGGACATGCAAAGTGCAAAGAGCAGCACTCACATATGGAGCTCTGAAGATTGCACATAACATCAAGAGACAGACATCTTGCAGCAGTGCAACAGACAGCTCTGTCCACTCAGGCTAATGCATGCAGGGAGAGCACTCAAAAATTAATGGTGGCCCAAAGAAAGAATATGAGGTTGGACACCTTACTGACTTACAGTCTAGGAAAAGCCCTAGAAGGATGGTGCCAGCAGGACTGAATTCCTCGTACGGTAGGACAGCATTGGCACTGATTGAAACAGGGAACCACACAAAGTTCTGATTGGAACTGTCTGCTCAAGAAGTCAGAGTTGGGAGGAGAAAGTGTTATAAAAGATTTTGTTTACTTTCAAGAAATTCAAGGAATAAGCACAGCTATTAAGTGGCTATGGCGCATCCCAAGTCCAAGCACAGCATATCCTCAACCACGTTAAGAAGCAAACAGGCATCTGGAACATGAGCAACAGTCCTTGTTTCAGGACTGCTGCCAAACACCCCATGCTAATGCTGGCCATTTCAAACTTTAAATTCCCCCAGCTCTCCACACACACCATTCATCTGGGGGAGTTTCCCATGCAGACCTCTTTGGAGAAATCATCTTTCTTTCCAGGGTTTAGCATAATGCCAGGGAAACAGACCATGTAAGCAGTCTGAGCTCCTGAATGAAAGGAATGCAGAGAGGAATGGTGGTGAAGGACTAGAATGTAATTTCTGTAAACAAACCCCTCCAGTTTCTTTTAAATTAAACACATACCTATCTTCCCACCACTTCGTGCATATATGCATAGCAGCTCAGTAAATTCCTGGGAAATCTGAGAGGCAGCGGTCTAGCATCCAAAAAAACATTGCCTTAAGCTTTACTTAAGGAAATGAAATTTATGAGAGTCTGTTATGAGACTTTGCTCTTACATGACAGCAGCCCCAAAGATGCAAGTCAGATGTCAAATGCATTTTAAAAGTTCATTAGACTTCGCAATACAGTGAAGTGCTTATTTGAAAAATGCTCCACTCCTCTCCTATTTTAGAATGTAATCAAACTCAAGAATTCTGCAAAGGAAACCTAGTGGAAAAACAATACAGAATTTCTTTGAGACTTTGCATATGTAAATAAGGTGATGAAGCAGAACACAACAACAGTGATCCTGAGGGTTATGAAACAAACATTAGTATGACAATTTCACGAAAGCAGTTACAGTGTTTTTAAGCTCTAGGGCCCCATAATGTTGTTCCTCATTAACGGCCGCACAGGCTGCTGTGCAGTGTGGAAAGGCCACCAGAAGATGTCAGGCACGGACTGTGAGCAGCAGGAGGCAGCGGGGGCGATGCCTGAGGAAGCCAAACGCACAGAAATAAACACTCACCTGAAAAGCACTGGACAGGCATAGATGTCATTGCTAACACTGTGTCATTACTTCATACTTCAGGAAAACATGAATTTGGGAAAAACAGAAACCAAGGTTTCTATGTTGTTGAAATTAAAGGTAAAGATAAATTGCTAATCTACTATTACAAGTTCTTTTAATGCTTCAGAATAGCAATTCCACTGTGACCTGAATGTTGTTCAGACCAACATACCTGCCCACGTGCCTGTGTATATCCATGCACACAAACAAACCCACGCACAGCTCTGGGATCAAGCTCTGGGACATTTGTTTAGTATTTGCTACAACAATGTCCTGAAGCCAAAATTTGTGTACTAGGTATTATAAACTCCATAATGACTGCAGAGGTTTTAATGCAATTCATTAGAATCCAAGAAACATGGAGCAAACTGTTTGAGTATTGCAGTTTTTTATGCCAGCAGATTCCCTTTCAGAGTGCTCAAGAGAAGATACTGATTACCAAGAAGAGAACTAAGTTCAGTATATCACAGACCTAAAGGTTTACGACATTTATGCTTGCAGTGCTTAACTGCTCTTTGGCTTTTGCTACAAAAGATTACGCTCTGGTAGGTTTTTATTACTTCTTTCTATATCCTTATACCCACCCATAATCTTTACCAGGTACTGGAATGACAGATGGAGAGGTAACAACACACAGGTACTGATTCATTTCTGCCCAGCGGCTAGTGCTAGGCAGGCAGCGACCAGTCGTCTACATGAAGACATTCTGAACAAATGTAATCTGTCAACTTTCAAATACCAGATGGCAAGTCACTTTTCAAAAAAAAATTCAAATCATAATAGGCCCTGCAAAAACAGCAGGTTTAGCCCCCTATAGATCTGAGAACACATGATGGAATTAACTCTCTTGCCTTCTAGCTGGCAATCCACAAATGGTTCAGGGTCACATAAAATCAAGAAACAGAACAGTTCAGATTTCAAATGAAGAGCCACTGTCCTTTTTCAGTTCCCCAGGACAGACGAGTTTTGCTGTCCTGGCCTGTTCTTTATGAACATAAATCTGAAGGCCTCTATCTGCAGCATTAAAACCACGAAGTTTACAGTAAAAAAGTACTGTCTTTATAATGTTCACAGCCTCAGAAATAAGCTACAGTTACTGTTTAGCAATAAGTTATGAAAATCATTCACAAATGCATACTAATTCAATTATCTTGGAAATTATTGTTCACTTCAAGGTCGAGAACAGATCCAACTCCAAGACTGCAATTTCATTAATGTTTTAGTTTCCTGTAACCATAACTTTGGCACTGACTGGCCATACCTCACAGAAGTTGATTACAGTTATATTAATATATGTTCCCTGTCATTTGGTTTACTTCCATTGAGTAAAATCAAGATAAACCACACCTAACCTAATTCTGATTCAATGACACACCCCTATCTAGCCCCATGCCAATTCCAATCAGCCTGGAATTACTTAAAACCTCTATGCCACCTACTGACCTGCAGTACAGAATTTGTAATGGAGTTCATAAACTAACACTGCAGGTCAACAGAAGAATGTTGAAAATGGGAAACAGTAAACAGACAGGTCAAGAGATGTGATTTCATCCAGACTGTGGCTCCTGAGGAATTTGGAGGCTGGGAGAGCAGCATGTGGTGTGCTTGCACACCTTCAGGACTCTACCTCTAAGAACTAGGTAAACTGTTCAACTTTATGATACATATTCTGTGAGATAAAGTTACGGTAAAATGTTCTGTGCAGGAGGAAAGACAGACAATTAATTTTTATTCCCCTTTGAATTAAATTAGCATGTGAGTCATCATCTGGGCAAAACAAGGCAAGTCCCACCTCTTCCTTCTGAGAAAAACTTGGTAGTCCCTCAATTAAAGTGCAGTCTGCTACCTTTAAATGAAGGTAGCATTAGGCTCCTTTAGGTTTAGGGGTTTTTTGGTGTTTGTTTTTCTGCTTTTTTTTTTTTTTTTTTTATATAGCTCTAGGAGTTCTATATATTTGATATAAAAATTACAGCTCTTATGAGTGCAAAAATACAGATGAGAAATAGAACAAATTAACAGCAATTCCAAGAGAAGCTGCAACATATGCAATATGTATGAAAGTAAATTTACAACACCTAGTGCAGCCACATACAAGTTTTCATTCACAATGTTTTGGTCTCCTCTAAGCCTTGTGAAATGGCCTGGCCTACAGCCAAAGAACTCTGTCTTTCCCATTTCAGAATGAGAACACAAATGGAAACCTTCACTTCAAACAGAGCTGGACATCTGGACCTCATGGGGTGCCTTGGTCTGCACATTCTGTGCACAGCTCCCATGTTACTTCACCTTGTACCAAGAGCAGTCACAAGGGTCTTCCATTGGATCCCTTTTCCCTCACTTAGGGACAGGACTTTTCACACTACCAATCCCATTTAGATATGTCCCCTTCAGCCTCAGCAGGGGAGGAAGGAAGCTTGGGACCTTACATGTAGGCAGCAGTTTGCCACCAAGTTTTCCTCCCTTTCTTTGCTGTGGCCTCTGCTCTGGCTCCCTCAGAAGGTTCTCAGCTGGCTTGTTTGCTTTCTTTTTTTGAAAAAGTGGATTGCTGTACTGTCTTCTGATTTCATTCCCCAGCTGGCTGCTTCCCACACTACAGTTCTTTGATCCCAGACTTTCCATGAGTTTATCAGCACGTGCTGCCCAGACGTATTTCTGCCTTGAGCAAAGCTCAGAGAGTCCCAGCAGCTCCAGCCCTGTCCTGCACCTTGAAGAGCATACAGACAAGGTCCCCAAGGAGCAGCTGCTGCTAGGAAACAGCTGAGTGAAAGGTCTTAACTGAGACAAAGAAGTATCTCTAACAAACAAGTAACCAAACTAATGAAAACAGAAATGCTGGTTCAAAATGAAGTTCATATCAACTCTTCATATAATCTAGCAGGTATATAATCAAGTAACAAACCAGATAGAGATCCTGTTTCCTCAGTTGCAAGTCAGACAGCACGGCAGAGCTATCAGAAAGACTCTAGGAATAATTGTCTGGAGGGATTAGTGTTTCAGGCAGAGTTTGAGTGGTTCAAGCAGCCTGTGGTCAAGTGAGCTATGAGACTCCTCTCCCTCTCAGTCCTTAGCACTGCACCAAGCCTGGTCCCTCCTGAGGACTGATATCCTTCTGTAGTCACCATGCTGCTGAAACAAATTTCATGAACAACTTAATACCAGTGGTTTCCCAATTATGGGCCATAAATCACATGCCCCTGACCTACAGAAAGCTGGACAGCTCTGTCAAGCTGACTCCACTCATTTCACAAGAAATGAGAAAAAAAAAGTACTGAAAAATGGATTGTACAGTTGTATTTGTATTGGATTAACAGAAAGAAAACCTTAGAGAGAGACAAGCTAGAAACATGAATGCTTTCCTACTGTTGTTTTTCCATGTAGGCATTTTCTGTAATTGCTACAGAAGTTGTTATGCAATCCTGAGCAGATCCTCTCTTTAACGTGGTTATATTTGGGAGGAAACTTGGGAATGAAGTTTTGCCTTTGTTAAATTAAATTGCTTGTGGTGAGACTGCTGTCTTCCTGGCTTTCTGGCATACAGCTCTCATAGGAGGACTGCATGGTGGCAAGGGAAAGTACAAGGAGACTAATTAATCTTGTGTTGCATCTGGTTTAATTCCTAATTTAGTAATATATTAAAAACAGATTCTAGAATGGCCATACAAATTACAGGCGTGTCTTCCAAAATATCCAGCTCTCCAATAATACCAGAACCCATTAAATCACAGTCTTAGCAATGATCAACAACTCCACTCCCTTCTAAGAAATAAATATTTGAAATCCTTTCCCTAACATTTTACCCTAATTGAAAGATGAAGGAATGACAAGTGCTTACCATATCTAGACATTAGTTAAAATTAGCTAAATTAGCTATAACATTAGTTCTCTTGAATACTAAACATGAGCTAAAAACCACGGAAAATTCCCAAGTTGAGGAGTTCTCGTGGAAAACCTTACACTAGCAGATCATCCCTCTTATAGGAAACAAACTCCCTCTTAAATAAAATCAAAATTGTTCTTCAGCAGACCAGATATGAGAAAGGTAAGCTCTGCTTCCTTCAAACACCTGGTGCTATGAGTGAAACAATGGCATTTCTCCTTCCTTTTAAAGGATCTTTTCAAAGGACTAGATGCTGCCCAGGTGTTCAGGGCTTTTTTTACACTGAGCACAGAAACCACTCCATGTAAGATCATTCCATGCTATTCTTTAGTTTCTCTCACAGGCCTCACTCTTACTTTGCTATGACTCAAAGGCACAGGTTATTACTGCTAGTACCACTTATCTCTAGAGCTCACAGTGCTCTGTCCTTACTACTGCTCATTGTCAAATTCTTCCTTTCTGTAGTGAAGACAGTCTCACCACAGCCACTCTCATGAAGTTATCTCTTAAATATCTCTTTTAAATTCTGCCTGGTTCTTGCAGAGCTTGCAAAGTCCCAGATTTCTCTGGGGCTCCACTGAACCAACCTTGCTGTCAGCCAGTGTCAGAGACTAACCCACACAGCAGCCCAAGGAGAGGCCCATCAGGGCACACAGTGTGCACACACACACAGCTGTTGCTCAGAATTTGCTACTGCTTGTGCTGAGCCATCTCCCATTGCCTGTGGATACTTTCTCAGTTCTCTTTTCATTGCACATCACTGAGGCAATTGTAAAAACTACATGTGACAAATACACTTTCAAAATATATCTGAAAACACATAGTAAGTTTTGAGCCTTTTTCTGTGATGTTTACCAAAGATCAATAAACTTTATAACAACACATAGACTTTTTATCAGCTGAAAACTGGCAAAAGCAGTGGCTTTTACAACTTATCTGCCTGAAAGAACCTCCTGGCTCTCACCTTTCACAGCCCACAGTCTGGATGCCTTTCCAAGTTGACCGGATGCCTTTCTGGTTGACTGCTGTTATTTTGCTGAGTGCTGGGACAGGCTGTCTGCTGGCAAGAGGACTCCAGCCACCCTTCTCTCATATCTGACTTACTGTGCCCATTTTGTTTTAAGGCCTTTTTGCAATGTTCTGTTCCTTTACACTTGGATCTCTCTTCTGTCCCTTTCTACTTCCTCTGCACCCCATAGTTATTGCTCTTTATTGCACTAAAGAAATAAAAGGAAAAACAGAATCTGTATGCATGAGGACTTTTTTTGATTTTCCACAGGTTCAGCACAGCCTAGCTACTGTGGTAACTATTTACATGTCAACATACTGACCAAAGAGCAGTGTTTTCCCCTCCCAAGCCAAATATCATCATCTCATACAAATATACTCCTTGCAGGTGTACTTACCAGTACAACGATCTCTACCAATCATCCAGCCTGACCTTTGTTCCCCTTCCTCTCTCTCCTCGACACACCCTAAATTCTCACTGTGACACACAAACAATTAACACTGTAGCAGACCTGCAATGAAGTCAAGCTTTATAACAAGGGCAGGTGAGAGGAAGGAGAAGAGGCTGATTAACACAGCCAGCCTCTTCCCCACACAACACCGAATTTGAAGAAGAGGGTTACTTTCCTTGGCCTTGCATCTTTCCATCCTGGGCTTGGGATCCTAGGGTCATGTTAGTAAGAAGTGTAGCAGCACACACGTATTCAGTCTTTGCAACTGACCAGCTAGCACATGACTCACTCCAAATTTCTGCTAGGTAGAAGTGTTTCCTTTTCTATTTTGGAAAAAGGCCAAATATTTAGCTATATTCTATGCTCACTGGAATAGTATTTTATAGAGATCTGATTTCTTAAGTACCGAAAGAAATATTCTTCAGAATGTCATTTTATCTCTTCTTGCAAGCGCCAAGAATGCATAACAAACTAAGTAACATAACATTACACTGGGGACAAAATGGGGGGAAAAGTTCCTTCTATGATTTCTAATTCAGATGCTTTATACAAAGTGATTTAATAATTACTTTCCTTAAGAGATTATTAAAGCCCATTAAAATCCAAACTAATGCTTGCCAACGGTTTATTATTTTAATTCTTGCATAATGATGAGGATAAATATGTTTTGTTTCAATGTCTTTGGTGAGGAGATAAGGCATTTTGCCAGATTACAAGGAGGAAAATTCTCCTTGGTGCCAACACCTAGCAAACTGCATCCTGTCTCACTGCCCAGTCCCAAACAAGGCAGCTGACAAAGCAATCCATGACTTGCTTTAAAACCTTCCTGTTTCTGAAAATCAGGACACAGTTATTTTGCAAAAGACCAGTGGGAAAGACGGGTACAAAATTCATAGAGGAAGAGCAGAGGAAGAACATGACATTTTGCCAATTTGCAAATAAATGGAAGCTGATTCATCCTGTCCAGTGGGTTTTCATATCAGCACTCAGTTAATGATACTACCCTGAAATATGTTGGTTCAGCTGTCTAGCTGCAGCAGCTTAGTGGACAGCACAGTCTCTCTAGTGCCTGGCCTGAGAGAGGAAAAAACCAAACAGAAAGTGCTTACTCTTTCTCCCCACATAGGTACTTCAGTTGTTTACTTTCCGTAGTGTCACAGCTCTGATGGCAGCACAGGGCCAGAAAAGATTGCTAATACATTCAAATAACGAGAATTCAGCAGCATCAACACAGGCATTTCTTGAACCCTTCAGTTAAGTGGTTTTGCCTCCATGGTATTAAAAATTGAGTAAAATACACACAGAATGCTCCAATTGCATAGGTAAACAGTAATCTGCTGGGATAACCTTCCTTAGATTTAGAATGTAAACTGAATTACATTTCAGCTTAAGGACTGAAAATCTCAAGAGGTATCAGTAAGGCAAAGGATAACAGAAGAAAATGAAACCAAGAAAAAGGACAATTGTACTCATCTGCTGTAGAATCCTCAAGTAGCCACTGTTTCATAAAAAATAATTCAATTGTGTTGAAGAACAAAAGATAGTGAAAGTGACAGACTTGAAAGGCTTTTACCTATACACAGAAGCACCAAAACACCTCAAGCAGCCCATATCTTCACTTAACTACAGAACAGACAGACCAAAGACAGCAGCTTTATTCCTCCATTTGAATATTACACTCTTGGACACAGGAGTTAGTTTCTACTCTGAATACTCTGACCTCATATCTGAGGTCAATTTAGCACCTTACAGTGGACCTCTGTTCACAAAATTCAGAGCAGCATATTGCTCTGTTACAGGGGCAGCCCTGTGAACAACTGCTGCTCACTGCTGCCTTGAATCAGTGAACATGCCACTCCTTACTACAAACCCAAAGAGCAATCTACTTTCTTCTAGAGGAGTAAGTTACACAGTTATTGCCAGGAACAGCTTCTAAATGCTGGAATACAGTCTCACAGAAGGAAGCCAGTGCAACTCTTTCTGCTCTCAACTGCCTCAGCTACAATATTAACAATATTCAAAAACCATGTAAACTAAATGGACAGGTTGCCAAATAAAAAGGATGTAATTCCTACACAGAGAGTTTCTCCGTGGAGACTGCTGACAGCTGCTTAAAAGGGATCTGAATGAAGAGTGTGCTTACAGAGCTGCACCTGGATTCATGGAAGCAGCATGCTTAAGATCCATATCCAGTTCTGGCCCTTTAAAATCCAGTGTACCCAGAAGAATATCTTTCTCCAGCTGCTATGCAGAGAAACCAAAAATAGACACATTAAATCTCAGTGAAAAAAGGTAAGAAAGTGAGTAAAGAACGATACTGAATAATAAATAAAGTAGGAAAATTAAAACAATCTTTACTTTTACCTCATTTTTAAGTATTAGGTATTACTTACAATACAGTTAATAATCATTGCAGTTCTTGCAGGAACATGACTTTCACGCCATCAGTTTTTGGATTAAAATGTTTAATATAAAAAAAAAGATGGATCATTGCACCAGCAACAAACTGCCAGTTCTGATTAACATTTCTTGTAACAAACCAGTCAATTTTTCAAACAAGTACAGCTATTCAAATGGATGTAAAGGAAGCACCTGAACACAGAGTCTTTCAATTATGCTGACCTTGTGAACATAAATCTATGATACATATATTTGTAATTATTCTAAACTTTTCTAAAAATTCTTACAAGCAACACTACTTTAGACAGGCACAGTGAATCACACTATAATATACTCAGTGACCTCACTTGGTGACATTATATTCAATGTGCTTTTTACTGTAGTAGTACCACAAATTATACAGTATTTGGAAAGAAATGTCCAACATTTCTGCCCATTCATCCACAGCCTAGCATAGTCTAGGAAAGGTATGATCCAAGCTCTGAGTTTAGATAGTAATTTGTATTTCTTTAAGGATAGAAAGTCACATTCTTCTCCTTTTTAAGTACTTGTGCAAAGGTGAACAAAGGAAATACTGGAGATCATGTTCCTCTCATAAAAACACTTACTATACACTAATTGCTGTGATAACTAGAACCACTTTTAGATCTTTATAAAATAACCAGTTTGTCATCCTTTCCTTGTTGAAAACTATGTGAAAAAAATGTTAGAGAAAATCTAGATTTTCTTCATCCTTACACAGTTGTTTCCTCTCCCTAACATTCAGTCCTGTAGAGTCTCAACTCATACATTTTTTTCCTTATTTTCTCCCTGCTTTAAAGCGTCTTTATAAATCCTAGAATCTGGAGAATGAAAATTGAGAGTGACCACTCTTTTAAATGTCACTTCTCATACAAAGCCAAAGCAACAAAAGTACAGGGGGGTTTAAGCTATATTTTATTACAAACCATAGCGAGCAGAAGCAGTTAAATGGGAAGAAAGAGTGATTCAGTTGGGAACAATTAGCATTTTCTCTGTAATTGCTTCACAGAGAAATATGAGAGTTATTTCTAGAAAGTCTCAACTTGCAAAGCTTGAGTGGTTTTTCTGTCCCCACCCATTATGTATGTTTGGTAGCTGGCTGTAAACACACATACACTGTTGCAATCAAAATTTAAAACTCTTTAAATGCATCATCGTTATAATGAGCCTTCAAGCAAGAGCAGAGATTAACATTTGTGAGGGAGAAAAATAAAGATTTAATTCCACAGGTTATCTATCTACAAAATCTGATTCCCAGAGATAAATGGAGAACGCGTCAAGATGCCAATTATCAAGCTCCAGAATTCTAAAATACAATCTTGTGCAAGAGAAAAATGCTGTTTTTCTTTTAAATTGTGCTTAGGGATCTTGTAAAATACTCTGGTACAAAGAAAGGACAATAGTTAATGCTACTTTGTTGCATGAGATTACACAACAGCTTGTTGAATGAGCCTGTAATAGCTACATATCTTCAGGTCCTCTCACCAAGGAAAACCCATAAAAATTGCTTGAGTTCTCACCCTAAAACACCAAGAGAAGATTAAGGACTCAGTTCTGCTGCTGCTGTATTTTAAGTGCATCCTTTTGATAGTTCAGAAACCATGGATTTTATTGGCCATAAGACCTAAAGAAGTCAACAATAAGACAATCAATTATAAAACCTGTTCATTTCCAACAGAATTTCTGCTTACCAGAAGAAGAGGCAGAGCATGAGCACCAAATATGCCTACATTTTCATTACCTCCCTTATTAAAGAAATTCCAGATCTGAAAACAAAGCTTGGCTCCTATGTTATTTAATAGTCTTTAACATTTAGAACATATTGATTAAAAACCAGTGTGGGCTTGGATTATCTCTGTAGTATAGATAAGGCTAAAATGACAATCACAAAAACTGACGAAGGACATACATGTGTATAAAATAAAATCTAAAAGCCACCACAAATTCATAAAGAAAGTCAACTGCAGGAGAAATAATCCTTAACCAAATTCACCTAACATTTTTAATTTACTAAGTGAAAATGCTCATAATGTCTTACCCATACAGTGACCATGGTGTTGAATGAATGGTTGCTTGTGGTATTTATGTTTCAAGTTGTTTTAAAACAACATCACAAACTTTATCATAAACTGTAATATAGTTATCTCCCTGGTGTTTAGTGATGGATCCACTTGTTCTCTTTATGTGTAGTGTGTAGCTATGAATGAAAAAGAGGTTGTCTTCCACGATTCTGCTTGTGTGGTAGAAGAGAACATGTATTTCTATAGAACTTTCAGAAGTTAAATCAATTCACTTTGCTTGTGTAGAAATAGCACTGTAACATCCTTCCTTTTCCTGGGAAGGGTTATACTTCTACTTAGAAGTAGGGGAAAAGGTAATTTCCATCTAACTGATGGAAAGATACTCACTGCATTCCTGAAGAAGAAAATTAATATAGTGTAAATATGCAGTTTTCTCTCTTGTGTATCTGCAAACATATACACACCTGAAAACTCAAATCTGAATGTAAAATCAATTCTCACAGTTCGGGTTAGGAGCTTCCCAGTATGGATGACAAATCCAGTTAGAATTTTAGACAGACAATATTCATTCTCCTTCAAAGACAGTAAGTAGCCAGCCTGGATTAAAAAGAATTTTGTTTTATTTGGACCAAGGCACACAGTCTTTATTGTTAGATTAAACACGTATGTTTTACCTCCAATAGTAAGAATCTCAACATCATTTTTAACCTGATATCACAAATATCACCACAACTAGTCAATGTTCAAAACTAAAATGGATATTCAATTATTTATAGCTTAATGATACAAAAACTTTTTCAATGCATAACATGGATATTTTTAAAAAATTACCCTGCATTATGACTATGAGACTATTTTCAGAAGAAAACTTAACTATCACAAGTTTTCCAGAATAATCACAACTAGCCCTGAACAAGAACAGTTATATTAGAAATCCAAAAATGAAAGCAAAAGGATTAAATTATTAAGGTAATGAACACCTGCTACAGAACAAGGAGAAATAGTTGACGGAGATTTGCTACAGTAAGTCAACATACTTGGAAGATCATCAATTATACTAAAATACACATCAATTTTTGTCCTGGATATATTCAAGTAGTCCTAAAGAAATGCTTAGTAACAGAAGGAGAAATGCTTCCAGAATAGCTGGTATCAAACCCTTTTGCAGGTACTCATGCCAGAATGACTGCCATGGAACAGATATGGAGTGAATTTCTATATCAATTTAAATTACAAGACCCAGAATTAGTTTGTTTCCTTTTTAACAAAACTTTTAAGTATAATCCTTACCTCCCTACTCTCAGCAGCTACAGTCACTTAAAAACTATGTCATGCGTGGCTTGCAATGGTAACTTCTCCAACTAAAATAGTTGTTTTTTATTTCAAATGTCACATGTTTAGATCATTAATACTGATGCAAATGAAGCAACTCAACTGACATCTTCATAATGGGCCTACAGCCCAAGAAATACTGACACTCTGTCATATGTCAATGGTATCCACACTTATTACTCATGTATTTGTTTCCCAATAATTAATTACCTTTACTTTTGGCTACTAATACTGACTTGTTTCAATTCAAGCTGAGAACAGACACAAAGAACTTACAGAAAACCATAAAATACCTGGAGTCAGTGTAACTGCTCTCCTAGCAAAATATTAAAAAGTAATTTGACCTCCAGTATTCCTTTTGGTGTCTCTTATGGCAGCTTTGATGTAGGTTGTTTTCAACATACTAAAACCCCTGTATCTTTTGTAGTCCTTATGCCAATCACAAATCTATCCAAAGCTAATTCTCAGTACAGCTGAATTTAAAAAAGTAAAATAACTAGGTTGTACCTTGCACTTTGGAAGTCATTGATTTATTTCTTGTTACCCTCTTTTTTCACTTTATAGCTCAAAGTCACAGCCAATGTGACACAGAAGAATTAATCTCCAGTCGTGTCAATACAAACCTGGCAATTAACCATGAAAAATTTTGCTTTAAAGACAGGAACAACACTCATTTACAAATACAGACTGTACTCTCTCAATTAATACATACGTCAAGAAACACTGAACTTAAACATGGCCGTTATTTCAAAAATTAATAAAAAGAGCCATTTTGAATTTCCTTGCAAAAATCACCAACATTTACATATGGTTGAAATTCTTTTTAGGGAATAAATCCCACAAGCATTAGTGCATATTTTCAATGATACAAATATTTCTGTACAATTTTAACCTTCAGTTCTGCATGTTTTCCTAAACAGCAGTGTATGACCATAACAGAAGTATCATTATGCATTATCAAAATATGAATCATTGCTCAAGTATCATGAAAAAAAATTCTCTTATTTGCTTCAGTCAATGGGAGCACTTTTCAATTTAGGTTTCCTAGATGACCCTGGTTACCCAGAAACACAAATGGCAGGCCAAAGCAGTTTGCTTAGTATGAATTCTAAGACATAAAAGTTCAGAAATCTCCAAGAGACTTACCCATACACCTAATGTTGCATAGTAACATCCCACACACTCTCCCCTTCCCCACCTCCAAAAAAAATCCCCAGTAAATTAATTTAGCCTAAGTATATTAATACCCAGACTCATTCAGAAATCATATAACCTTCCCAAGAGAAGTGGGTTCTCACTTCCATCAGTCTCTCTGCTTTTAAATCACACAACTGAGAACAACCAAGGTGCTGGACTGGCAAGGACGTGGCCATGGGTTACTGGATTGCTAGCAAGGTAGCTAATTTAACTCCTTTAAATCACCTAAATGCATTCTATGTTTGAGCTTGACTACAAAAGTACCCTACTGAAATAAAAAGATAATAGCAAGTAGTGACAAGGCAACCATTAACTTTCTATGCAACATGTATTTTTTCCTAGAATCTACTAAACTTCTCTCAAGACCCTGATAAAGTGTTAATGAATTGTTATTGGTAGACTGTTTTCCAAAAAGCCCTCTAAATCTTTCAAACTGTCAGCAGAAATATTATGCTCCAAGATATAATTTGTGAGAACTCTGAAAACAATGAAGAGTTTTATATTTGTGTAATAATACACAACAACAAAAAGGTCCTGAGGCACTTGGTGTGTGAGTTCCCAACAGTTCCTTTGTTCACATGTACGGCCTGAGCTTTCCTGGTTTCAAATATTTGCAAACATCCCTTGCCAGTACCTCTTCAAGGCAGAGCAATCAGAAGTACTTCTGCCAAATAGTCCTGTCAGTTGTCTGTCCAAGTTAAAAAATAATTCTAATTTTAGCATTACTCTTGCTAATTTTTAGTCATTACACATACAAACCAAGAAGAGGTAATATGAAGACAAGTAATTCTTATGTCTTTTGTTGTTATTTTTCTTTGGTTTAAAATTTATGTGAAACACAGTTCATGCAGCATCTCATTTACAAACTTGTACTGACGCTGCAGTATGTCTGACAGACCGTGCTGTACATTGGTATGTGTATTTCCTACCTAGTACACAGAGAAGGAAATCAGATGCTCTTCCAGAGAAAGTTTCATATTTATTCAAAAGGCATACATCTCAGCTGACTTTTTTATCACTTTAAAATTTTAATTTCATGAAACTTATAAATTAAGAGACTTCTTACTGCTTCAGTAATATTACAAACAATATTCATCGGTGTATATTGTAGTTCAAAGGGCCTATACAAACCCCCCACACCATTTAACCCCCTGAGTAAAGGTTTTAAATGGTATCCCATGGGATCTCATCCACTGTGAAAGAAAACATTGAGGCATCCTGGACTATAAGTGTCTTGAAAAATACTTTGAAGCTTTGAAAACTTCTGCCTCATCAGAATGCACAAATGGAAAAAGACCTATCCTATATCCAAAACAATCAAAGATGTAACAATAATAACTGGATTTTAAATTTAAGAAACTCTTACAGTCATTAAATACACATCATGAAAACAATCAGCAAATCTCAAAGGTGATTGTTATGCATATTGTTATATTCAAGTTGCCTTTACGTTTAAAGGTAACAAGAACTATATGCATGCAACCTTTTGACACCAAACTTCAAAACTGTCAAGAAAAAGCCTGGATGCTGAAATGTTTTCATTTCTAGTGTTCTGACTCAAAGGACATGTAGATTTAACCTGATCGAGAATGAAAAGTGTGTGTATTAGGATGAAATAAACTACAAAAAAAATAAAAATCAGTCTAACAAGATTTTAAGAGAGTTGTTAACTGAGGTCCGTGGTTAAACTCCAATGAAAATCTGTCTACTATCATGTTATAGAAGAATCAATACACAGTCACTATTGGATTGTAACATCTAAGCAGGCACTTTTTAAACACCTTGTTTATTTAAAATCAAGGATAAAAAGGGTTTTTTTAAAGCATTTGATGTCTCAAAAAGGCATGAATCACTAGCATGCCCCCCTACTTTGTTACGTACAAAAACTTTCACTCAGCTTAAAAAATTAAAACATCAAAAAACTCATATTGGTTATGATCACTACAAATTTTAAGATGACAGCTTTAAGTAGAACAGTATTGCAAAAATGTCTTAGCTAAAATGAAAGCTCCAGGCTTTGTCTGAATTCTCAACACAGCAAACAAACTGATCGCAAACTTGCATTTCGTTGCGAAAGCAAAAGCTATAAAATAAACTGCAGTGCACAACTTCAATATGATTCTAATAACTTCTTAATGCTGATACCAGAGGTGATTTATTTGGCTTTTTGGTCTTTTGCATTTGCTTGCTTTTTTTCTTTTTTTTTTAATAAAACCTTCCCCTCCTGCCAGAATACTGTTAAACACAGAAAAAAAATTGCTACCCTTTACTATTGTAAATCTCTTAGATACAGTAAAAAACCTCAACATACAAGAGTACTAGAGCAAGTAATCAATCTGGCAAAATGTTATACATCAGTAATAAGGCATCCACTTTACAGCTGCTTAAACAAAAAAGGAAGTATTTCCCAAAATATATATTTTGGATCTGTGTAAACAAAGCTTGTATGCATTGCTTTCATTCACTTCAAAAATATACACCCACATGGACTGAAAGTGATCTTGATGCTATGAATTTTAAACTACTGTAGTTTATGCAGATGTCATCTGAAGATACAAAACCCAAATATTTTGAACTTACTATTTTGAAATATGTCAAAAATTTTAATTATTCTTATGTGAAAAGAAAGCTAAAAATATACCCCAAATTTGATGCCATTTCATTGACCAAAGAAGAAAGTACTATGAAAATAAACATTCATCTGGTTTTCTAACAATAAATATAAAGACAGTTATTATAACATACTGCAACACAGGAAGTATTACTTTATTGACCTTAATGTTCAATCAGTAGTTTTTAAATCTTTCCTCATTGAGGCCTAAATCTTCTACCTTGTCAGCTGTCCGACAACTTTTAAGAGGGTTTTATTTTCTTGCTTCAATTGTTCATTTTCATCTTCTATATCATCCAGGTCCTGCAAAACAAAAAAAAATAAACACCACATTTCTCAGGTGATAAATGCGAGCTCCCAATCAGTAGCAGCAGGAACTTAGCATCTTAGCTCTGAAATGAGTAAGTTGGGGTAGGGAAGAATTACTGTCACAGTAGGCACCTGTAGGTCTGTTAAACCAGCCTGTTTCCAAGTGTTACTGTAATTACAATACATTAATATTATATTCCCATGTACAAGCACA
>NW_008681316.1:0-8085 GCF_000695815.1 Acanthisitta chloris | reverse complement strand
AAACCGAAATAGGATGGGAGTGATTATTTTCCTGGAATATACAGAGAGTGCATTAGTCAACTACTGCCCCTGCTCCCCAGACTGTGCTAGTCTGCAATTATCCCACATACATCCCTGGTATCACTGCAACATCACCTGCTTTGTGTTTTAAACTCATCAATGTGTTTTTAAAGGAACTAAATTTTCAGAAAAAGATCTGCGTATTTTTTTTGTTTTCTGTGAAAAAAATTCAAACCACTTTTGTAACTTCTGTCTAAACTGCTACTGAAAGGACAGACAGCACATACAGTAATAATGGGTGCTCAAAATAGATTGCTTTCACCCCAAATGTTTGCTTCTTTTCCACCAATTACCATTTTTACCCAGTTCACATTTCACTTCTTCACTTCCTACCAAGTCTTTTCAAGCCTTTAAAGTGAAAACCAGTGAAAATGGCTGGTTGATGCAAGCATTACTTCACCAAAAATAATTTTACTGTACAGAAGAACCATAGAAGAAACAGAATCCAAGCACAAAAAAATGAAGAAACAGAAGAATGATGTCAAAGACAGGACTCTGAGAAGAAAATTGAAAGGTGAACAAAGGAAAAAGAACCAGAATTCTGACTGGAGATCTTAGATGTCTTTTGATTCAAAACCCTCCTGTTGCCATAAGTAGTAAAGAAAATATTTTATCTCTCTTGTTCCTTTAAGTTCTCAAGCAGTGTTTGTCACAAGAAGCCTAGTTTCTTATTTCTTTTTAGTGAGGTCATTCCAGAAGTTCATGCTAGAGATGATGTGTTTAATAAGTATAATGGTTTAAAAAGCCTCTCCAGTTTGCCAAACCAAAATCCATACTGCAATACCTTTGCAATTACTTTATTGGTTTTTTTTATGTGGGTTCCCACTTCCATCAGTCCCTCTGCTTTTAAATCACA
The DNA here is from genome assembly GCF_000695815.1 of Acanthisitta chloris. Taxonomy (NCBI): domain Eukaryota; kingdom Metazoa; phylum Chordata; class Aves; order Passeriformes; family Acanthisittidae; genus Acanthisitta; species Acanthisitta chloris. The sequence continues at coordinate 7,169 of NW_008681316.1, read as the reverse complement.
CAATTGAGAACAATCAAGATGCTGGACTGGCGAGGATGTGGCCATGGGTTAGTGAATTGCTAGCAAGGTAGCTAATTTAACTCCTTTAAATCACCTAAATGCATTCTATGTTTGAGCTTGACTACAAAAGTCAAGAAATCAAGAATCAAAAAATCACTAACAGAAACTCCATTCTGACTCATGAAAGTAATGCTGCAACACAGTATGAATGACTTCCAGGAGAAGCATTTGAACACTCCAGTGTAACAGATACAAGTGACTTAAACATCTAAACATGGAAAGTTTTGACAGATAGCTACTATAAATACAGTTTACCATGTAGTTGTAAGAAACACACTTTATATTCTCTTTTGTGCAATTCAGATCAATAATCAGATGAAAGGGATAACATGTTTTCAAGAAGTGGTGTTTTTTTAGTTTTTATGTTTGAACTTGTTAACCTAGCCATCACATGCCTCAATTAAGGCTTACCTAAAAACCTTCTGTTTAAAATACTTGTAATTGACTAAAAATAAAATATTAAAGTTTGTGAAATATTTATGCTGCAAAAAAATAACATTCCAAAGATTACTACAAGTGAGAGTTTCTTGAATATGAGCCAGAAAAAATAACTATTGTGGTTTAAATATCTAGAGAAACAATGGGCTGAGAGATGCAAGGGTTTTTGCCACTCTGAAACTTAAAATTTCTTGTTCAAAATTACAACACTAATTTATGCTTATTAGCAAAAAAGATGCAACAGCAGGAAAGCTTGAACTTCACATACCAAAGGGACTGATAACCACACAAGTGACACTAATTGGACTGTAAATCCTCACTGACAGACTCTTTCCAAACACACATTTAACTATAATGACATCTTAGTGAGGTCAGAAATGACTAAGTGTAAACTTGTCGACAGTTGAACTTTGCCTACAAATATTTAAATGTTTTGAGATGCCTTTCCCTTCAGACACTTGAGGGTTTTATGAAGCAATTACCCCTTTCTTAAAAAGAATGTTGCAGACATACTTTTAATGACAAATGTACTTGAATGAGAAAATGCCATTTATGGCAGAAAGCCTTCTCTCTTCCTCAATATAAATGCAGCTCCTGCTCTTCAAGTACCTGTATTGACTGATCTCAGATAAATTATACTGCTACACTAAATAAATATATTTACTTAAAATAAGAAAAAGTCTGCCAAGAGGTCTTCAGGATTCTTGGAAAAGTAGCTTTACAAATAAACACAAGGTCTTTGGCAATCAAGGATGCATCTATGCTTATGAACTGACTAAAACTTCTAGAAAGAGCATTTCTTCCAATATGGACTGAGCACTCAGAAAGCTATGCAATAAAATGGCTTTTTAAGTTGTTATTTAGGGTCTTTGACATGAACTTTCCATACTCATGCACCTTGACATGCAATAACTGTGTATTCTGATGAACAGATACACTGGAGAAATACAGTGAACGTGTAGATGGCCAAATTTAGATACCCCTATTTAGACTGCCTATCAGCAAATTTTTTTTTTACAAAATCTCTGCATAAGCTCACTAAGGAAAGTTTAGACAAGAAGATGACAACCGTTCTTCCAATCCTGCTGCTTGGTCTGCAGAGGAACACTCCATGAAGGACAGAGAGATGTCCACGTGCCAGCTCTCATGACCTCAGTTATGATAATAAACCTTAAGAAAATCTAATTGCCCTATTAACTTCCATAATCTTGTATCTTGAGAATGATGCAATATTTCTGCAGATTTTCTTAAAGTTCTAAACCCTTTCTCTTTCTAAATCCACATGGATAGCCAATACAGAAGCAATTATAAATCCAAGAATTATTAAACAAGAAAGTAAAATTTTATCTGTTTTAATGGAAGCATCACTTGAGATATGGGTTCAAACCTTTCTAAGAAGAGAAATTATTATGCTGGTCATAAAGTCAAAAGGCAGCTAATTCATCATTAAGAAAAGACCAAGAGACAGACATAAATAACTTGTACCCAATTAAGCAAATAGATGATGTTATAGCTATGAAAAATGCTGACCTGATGGAGAAAAACAAAATCCATTCTCTTCTGTGTTCAAGAGTAGCTACATAGGTTTTGGAGATCTCATGTAAAGGTACAATTTTAGTCATTGCATAATAGAGTGGACTTTGAAAGGACTATATTCTGTTTAGTATTTTCTTCCATACAACAAACAGAAAACGCCACTGGACTTAACACAGGCAAGGCACAGACAACACTTGACTTTACTACAAATGTTCAAAGACTTTTTCTAGACACTTGATGAATTTAATTTAGGACATCATACTTCAAATATAACAGCAAAAATAACACTGTTTCTGGAACAGCAAACCTCACAAACAGTCATAGTTCTAAACCACAAGATTTCAGTGATCCAGGTTCTTCTGATTTGTTCTTCTGACCTGTGAGTCAGGAAGTCAGATGAGACCAACAGTATTAAGTAGCTTTGGCATCCATTATGTAGAAGGAATGAACACCTGCCTTGACCGTAATAAGGTCATCAGCTTAGATGTGACAGATTATTTGCAGAATAAAAGAACAGCATGAAACTAATGCCTCAGTTAAAACTGAAATCTCTCCAAAGCAGACAATACCTCATTTATCCTAAAAATTAACTTCCAACTTTCTTCATAAGAAACCAAACTATATGTTTCAGAATAATCTTACCTCCTTTCACCCTCTACATTAGTTTGCAAACTTGTGAATGCTGTCCTTCTTTGCTACAGATGAATAGCTGGATAATGAAGTTTCACACAATTCCTGAAGAGTTATTGCTTCCCCTCACTCCTGGATTGACCAAAGCCATACCTGCACTAGACTAGAAGCAGCATATATCCCTAGTACATCCAGGCTCCACACCTCAGCCAGGCAGTACAAAATGGGATCACTAATCCACTCTATGAAAGAGTTTCCGTTTGCCCTTAAAACCAGGGCAACTTTTTTCTATCATCTTCGAAACTTATCATTTCCAAGTACATCTCACTCTTCTCCCCCCTCTTCTCCTGCCCACACACCTTGCCTAAGTCATGCTAGCTCAAGTCTCCTGCCCTCTGTCATGTTCTGCCTTTATTTGGAATCAGCAATTAAGAGTATTAAGAATACGTGTCAGGATAAAAAGAACTGCCAAAACCCCAACTCAGTTATTTCCAGGTATTCTGAGTTTGGAAAGATGAAGCAGTCAAGAGCTTTTGCTTTTGTAACCTTGTTCTACAAGCACTTAGAGCAACAAGAAATTCAGGTACTCCAATAACACAGAACTTATGGAAGTTAATCGTGACAAATACAAGGCATCTGGAAAAAATATAAGTTGTTGACATGCCTCTTAAAAAGCTACACAAATACAAGCCCCTCTCTTCTGATCTCACCCAGTGGATGCAGGTGCCTGGAGAAAAGAACAGAGAATGCTCTTTGTAAAGAACCATATAAGAAAGTATTTGCTTACTCTGTTTAATAAATCAATTTCTTCCTTCAGCTTTCCAATTAGTTCCTCTTTGTCCTGCGTCATCTTCATTAATCTTGCATTTTCCTGTCTCTCCTTTGCAAGTTCCTAAAACCAGAATAAGCAATGCAGTTGGAAATCTAAGTTTTTGTTTCAAGAGACAGATTTAAGTTAACACCATTTAAACAAAGACAGAAAAACCTCCACGCACCTACCTATAATTCCTTTTCTACAGCAAGTCAAAGCCACATCTTCAAGTCCTTAGATTTCAAGTGATAATGTTGTAATCAATATTTAACTAAGCATGAACCCAAAATTAGACAGGGACTCAGAAGAAATAAATGTAAAGTATCAGCTTCCAAATTTCTTATACTGGAAGGGCTAGTCTTTGCTGGTGGTTGGTTTTGGTTTTTTTTTTTTTCACATTTTAATTAACAAGGAATGAAGACCCTCTGTTAGATCTGTGGGCCTGAATGTGACAAAAAATAAAAATGCCTGTTAGGAATTCAGTAAGTCAGGACTCAGGATACTGAAAGAAAGCCCTTAAATGTTCCTCTGTTTTCTGTGTTACTGGCAGTTAAAGCATTTCAGAAAGAAGTCAATTTAGAAGAGAGGATTATGGTGTACTTTACTCAAATCAAGGTTTCTCAAGTCTTAAAAAAATATAAACCAGCAATTTATACAAGATATGCTCTATTTTTACCCTTTCCAGTGAAGACATATTTAAATTATGTTTACTTAGTAACTTTCATCCACACGATTCAAGAATATTTGGCAAGTTACCTTCAAAAAATCCACTTCAGAGGAAGACAGAGAGGTCAGTAATAGATTGCACAGATGACATTATTTAGCAGAACACTGGTTTAGGTGAAAAACTCACCTTTACCATTATTACATTTTCACAAAACTGTTTGCATGAAGACAGTCTGAAATCATGAAAACTGCTTTAAATATGTATTTTAAATGTTTTAAACTTTATCAAACAACTGGGTAGCAATCACATTTTATAACATTTCGGTACATTGAAAAAGTCTAAAACAACAAGCAGATGAGAAAGAGGCTTGCTAATTTTCTGAATGGCCAGTGAGACCCTTCCACCTCCAAAATACTTGCTCTATGTTGCTGTGTCACAAAGTACATATAAGAAAAAGCAGAGCACTGCTGGCTAAGTGTATTATCTTTACTGAAATTATTTCTCACTTATATACCAAATCAAAGCCAAACATCTGTGATTCAGAAGTTCACATTCTTAGTCAGTGTGACTCTTTGTGCATTTTTAGAGACATAACTATCTGTACTTGGAGCATTTAGCATAATTTCTATGTCTTTTACTTGTAAACTTCCTCATGGAGTTTCAGAAGTACTTTATTTCAGATGTATGCCATGCAGAGGTTAGTTGGCACTTACCCTTTCAAGTTCTTCAATCCTCTTTTCCAAAGCATTACTTGGTAGAGAGCTGCCAGAAGAATTTGCATCCCTGCCATATCTGCTGTAAGTGGTCCTCTCCGTTCGGGAATATCTGTTTGGAGCATCATCTTCTGGTGCATTAGCTGTGCTACGAAAGGCAAAGAGCAAAGCAGACACACATTTGTACATTTAACAAAATGGAAATGAGAGCAGTAACAAGTGCTTTCCAAAGCACTCAACAGGTCAGTCTAATAAACTGCAGAGAACTTATTTCACAGCTCTTGTGTGGCTGAGAACTCAGTAAATTCACTGCCTCAGGGAGTTGAACAGTTGGATAATGTAGGTCTCATCAGATGGGTAATCAACTTTAAACATATACTTATCCATCTTATTTTTAATGTTTTATGAATAGTGCACATTAAAAACCAAGCTAAATAACTTTGATATGTAAAGTGCCACTACAGAATTTAAACCAAGCTTTTTTTTAAGCAGATAAAAATATGAGAGAAAAAACAGGTACATGTCCAAAGAGTAAGAAGAGTATCAATGGACTTTACAAAACTATGGATTTGGCCTGTAAGGTACTGGAAAGCAAACCAAAGTGAGAAAGTGATGTGGCTCAACATACTAATTTTATGCCATTTCCAAACAGATTACTTCTGAACTTGGATACAGAGGAATTTGTCATAGCTCAGTTGGTAGATGCTCATTCTGTAACAGGCTGTATGTTTTTTTAGGTTCAGATCATGTGTGTATTCCTTAAAAATCACTGTATGGAATCTTAACAGATAAGCATGGAAATGCACATAAGCTAGTTTTTAAAAAAGCATATGGGTTCTCCACTATGACTGCTGTGTACAAAACCAGTGCTAATTTAAAAATATATATGAGAAGTTAAGAACTTTCAGCCACAAATTTAACAGTGTTCTTCCCATAGCAATTTTCTTCCTAATATTATTTACCTTCAATGTGGAACATAATGAGTAACTAAGAACAAGAGAACAGAGTGCCCTGGGAGCAGGCAGAGAGATACTGATCTTTCCCTCCCCAAATCCACCAAAACCACACTTCTCAAGACTTTGAAAATATACAGCTGAAGACCAAAAAAAAAAATCCCTTCTGTCTTCTGCAAGGAACTCAAATGGAGATACTCAAAAAACACTGGACAAGGTTCCCTGCAGAGGTCCCTTCCAACCTCAACCACACTGTGATTCTGTGAAATCACACCACTGAAGTATGTATGCAACGGTTTTCTAGAGCACGTAGGAAAAGAATGAAAAGCACTATGAGCATCCCTCCATTTCCTTTAAAACACAGAAGAGCATATGACTAATGCATTCATTTAAGAGTCTTGTATTTTTTAACTCTAGAAAACCCCTGCTGACAACGCACAGATTTAGATGGATACAAAAATCGAAAGCAGGAGTATGTGGCAAAGGGATATCTTTTCATGGATATAAACATTGGTTTGCTCCAGTATGTGTGAAGTTTCCAAGGCACACTGACACAATTCTAAGGAATTTCGTAGCTTAATGTTATTACCATATTTAGCACTGTTTATTCTTCATCCAGAAGATTTTTTAAAAAACATTTCTAGGACCGGATATGCATGTTGCAACACAACATAAGAGAAATATTTTAGCTTAACTCTATAAATTCTAGATTATTTAGCTTTCTAAAAGTAGTTTCATGTTGTTAATGTCTCATTATACTGGAGTATCTCAATTCAGCTCCAGTGAGTGATATTCGCTCCTGCATGAAGACCAGAAGAAAGAATACCTAGATAAGAAGGGCTTCATTAATACAGAAAATGTCTTCATTTTCAGTATTTTCCCTGAAACTCACACTCAAAAATTTCCTCACCTATTCCACTGGGCAGCAGACCCTACTGAACACTTTCCTTTACACTGTTAGCAAGTACAAAGGACTTATCATAAAGACTTCTAGGAAACGGGGTTTAAAAAAACATTAAGGAGGCATCAGTCCATAACCTAATCACAAGGAATGTGGCATGCCCAAAGTTAATTATTTTGGCTGTTATAAGCAAACTTTAGTACACAGTAACAGCAAGAAGGTACTAGCCAAGACAAAATAGACATATCTTTCATAAAGAATGGAATTCTAGTCTTCAGATACAATGGCACTTTGTGAGCATTAGACAAGAAAGAAAACTCATCTAGAATGACAGTACCACTGAACTTCATGTCTATGTTTCACTAAGAGAAAATACCTATCAACTACCTCCAACAGAGACATGTCTATGGATGTATACCTGTAGATTATGTATGTGTATATATATATATAAAAATATATA
>NW_008681315.1:0-336 GCF_000695815.1 Acanthisitta chloris | reverse complement strand
CCCCTGGGGATGCCCCCTGGGGATTTGGGGGTCAGGGTGTTTCTGCCACCCCCCAGGGCTGGGGATCCAGGCTTAGGGGTTTGGGGGTGCTCCTGCCACCCTCCCTGCAGGTGGTATGGGGTGTGAGCACCAGTGAGGCAGGGACTGGGGCTCTGGAGGTCCATAGGCATCTGTGGGTCCGTGGGGTGCTCCTGCTGCCCCCAAGGTTGGGGTCCAGGTTTGTGGTCCATGGGGTGCTCCCTCTGCCCTCCTGCAGATGGTGCAGGGGCTGAGCACTGGCACAGGCAGGGACTGGGGATTTGGGAACCCAGGTTTGGGTATCGAGGGGTGATCCCA
>NW_008681314.1:0-1135 GCF_000695815.1 Acanthisitta chloris | reverse complement strand
TATATGTCTGTCTATCTACCTAATATTTTTATCTCTAGATATCTCTTATCTAAAGTCAGAGTGACTCCAGACACATAAACATCTGAGTGGAGATGTGTAAATAATTCAGACAGGAACGACTAAAAAAAGGCTTGGCCAAAGGGGGATGAGCTCAGAGGGGCAGGGCCAAGCAAGAGGGAGCTGGGCTGGGCTGAATCCCACATCCCGGTGGGATCTGCAGAGCTCTGGCTGCTTCCCTGCACCTCGGAGGGCTGACATCAATAGATGGCACTCACGAACTGCTCCTGCCTCCTGTTGCAAGTCTCCCAGGGCTGGTGGAGAGGAGATGGCTCAACCAGGGCACAACTTTGGGAGCTCGAATGGCTTCGCAGCCCTTCCTGCAGCCCTGGGAAAGGCAAAGCCACGTGCTGGAGCATATTTCAGGTTTCAGACATAACTAAGGCTATTTAAATATAGCATTGAACTTGCTAAAGGCTTTCCAAGGACGCAGAGATATGTTGATGTCAGGATAGTCCAATATTCCCAGCTCCAGAACTTCTGGTGCAAGGCTAAAACCCCAGGAAGAGAAGGAGGGTGAAACCCCCCTAACCTCCTCTTCCAAATTGCTTTTACTTGCAGAGCTCAGGCAGCTTCAAGTAGGTCACAAGGCTGTGTGTATCTCCAGAATAAAGTCTTTAATCGGCTGATGGATATGAAAAAATAAATTACAGTGGCAAAATGTAATAAACGTTAAAGGGAAAATGATGAGAGTAATATAACTACATTGATTTAACTAGGATGATATAGAGGAATTGTCTGGTTTATAGGTCTTTAGATGTCTATTAGCGGCTCTGTGTTAAGGAATTGGGCTGTTCTCTTGATATACTTAAGAGCTGTCAGTAATTCCTATTTCACAGTCCAGTGCCTCAATTGAGAGAGCACCGAGCAGCCCCACGACCCCAGCCCGGGCTCGCTGGAGGGTGACTGCCTGCCACAGCTTTCCTTTTCAAGGCACTCTGGAACGAAGCAGCAGATTATTCAACCCCTCAGTCGGGCAGGAGGAGCCGTCGGGGCCCTTCCCCCACCGGGACTGCGGTGGTATTTGTTTTAATAAGGGCTTTGTTCCATCCTGAGCATCCTCTGCTGAGGGAAATGG
>NW_008681313.1:0-5566 GCF_000695815.1 Acanthisitta chloris | reverse complement strand
TTCTAGTGTCATAGAGACACTATGAATTTATATATTCTGTGCATCAAAATATAGAAATTTATATCAAAATCTGTTGGGTTTGGTTCTTTTCGTCAAATGAAATTCTGGTTTTAAAGTCAATGTACAGAACTTGTATTTCAGTCTTTATGTTGGGGTTGGCTAACAAATCAAAAAGCAAAATTTTGGGAAGGCTTTTTAGCTAGGATCATTCTGCTGTCCAATACCTATGTCCAGACAGAAAAGATGATTTGCATTGAACACAGCAGATGGCAAAAGCAGTTAGGGTGGAAGAGGCTTGGTGCTTTGCCATTGTGTACTAGACAGTGCAGGAAGCCAGTAAAGTAATGATGCAGAAAAAAAATAAAAGGTTGCAGATAAAATTTCAACACAGAGGTGATGTTCCTACAGAACTGAAGGCAAGGAAATATTCAGGAAAATGGGAAATCAGAAATGAAAAGCTTAATTTCTGTTAAGATGCTAGACCCATGTAAAATAGCCATGTCTGAGGGAGCTCTGTGGCTATGTGCAGTGTGCTGCTAAGTGCAACAGATCCCAGAAAGAAATGTCACCAAGAGAAAGGAAATCCTCATAGAAGAGAAAGACAACAAAAGTGAAGAATGGGAATAGAACATGGCAAAGCAAAGGTCAAAATTACAATAAAAGCCACAGGCAGCTCTAAAGTCCCTGCCTTTCTGCAGACAAAATGCTGTGGCTCATGGTTTCAGCTGCCTTGCAGGTATTTTATTCAGTGAGAAAAATTTCTCACCATTCATTCATATAAAAAGGTTTAAGTCTTTTAATTTCTTTTTGAGAACAATTGAGGTCATGAGGAGGTTGAATAATCCTGGCTTGTCTCTGGGAGGGAAGCATAGGTCCCAGTTCATGAAATTTATTGTTTCATAAAATAAATTATAGGAAATATGGAGGAAATGAGTGCAATACTTTTTTTTCAGTTATTCCCCTTATAACACATATAATGCACATTTATGAACCATGACCTGGATAAGACTCTATACATAGAGCACAGAGGTGATCCCTTTAGAAAGAGTTTTGTGCGGTTACATGCCATCAGCCAGGAGGATTGCAGGTCCAAAACTGGGCAAGTAAACAAATTATACAAACTTAGTTTAGATCAAATCAACATGATAGCAGATAGTGACATATATCGACAGGTCCAACACTGTCAGGAGTTTTATAAACAAGGAAAAATAATATCTTCTCTTAGATAGGACTAAGAAAGAGCTGGATGGAGAATGACACTTCTGTTTAACTTTGTAAAGAGGAATGCTCCCCTGAATGTCTTTTTCTTCATGATGCATCTTCTCCTCTCCTCTCCTCTCCTCTCCTCTCCTCTCCTCTCCTCTCCTCTCCTCTCCTTACACAGTAATGGGGGAAAAAAAGAACTCAGCAGAAAAGAGCAACCTAGTAGAACACAGTGGATATCAATAGCCAAAATTAATCTTCATTTTATCCCTATTATATTTGAAAACATATATAAGGCAGACACATCAGAAATGAATGGTTAGATTAGATCAGGAAAAAATGCTACAGGCAAGTGTAATCAATACTTTCCACTTTTTGTGGAACAGTTGTGATTTACAGATGCTGAAGGCCTGGCCTACAATCTGTGAGTAATATGGTTTTCAGGGCTACACTCAGAGTTTTTCATCTGCCTTTACCTACAGAGGAGGCAGCAACAGGCCTCTGGTTCTCTGAATTAATCTCCCAAGACTTGTTTGAGCATCATGCACAGTCATCCTTAACTGAGACTTCCCATTGTGCCAGATATGGAGTTGCAACCCTTAGCATTGTTTACATAGTGCTGCTGCTGCTATTTCATCTTGGAATTGCAAATTTCCTAGTTATGGGAATCAGCAAGTGAAAACCATCTCTCTTGTGGGCAAACCTTAACATACCTACCAAGTGAAACGAAATATCACTACTGGCACATTGGAGAAATGCCAAAGTAAACTACTACCCAATATATGGAAAATGTAACTCTGTAAACTTCTGGCCTGGGACTTCATCAGCCAAAATCAGCAAATATTGTGATCAATATATGCCTAGATATCCATCAGAGTCTCTGAGCATGATTTATTTATCATAATATATAATGTTTTTTTAATGAAGCATATAATCAGAACTTTTCATTATAGAATGAGTGGATATTTCCCCCCCTCACATAGCTTATTGTTTCAAGTCATAAATACCTGACCTAATTTTTATTTTTGTTTTTTTATTCCCCTCTGGCTGATAGTGGCAAAAAGTAGGTCAGGTTCAAATGCAATTGCTCTGTCTGACATTTTTACTGATAAAGAACAGTTACATGAAGATTGCATATTTTTGAGTCCCTCATTGGTGTTGGTATCCACTCGCTCCTATGAGATACAGTCTCTATTCTAAGATCTATCTTTTAAATTACCAGACAGTTATATTTTCATTTTATTCAATTCTCTTTCTCACTATTTTGTGGGGTGCCTATCACCCAATACCTAAGCACTGTGCAACATCAAATAAGCAATTGTATCATGTATGTTTTTGCAACTGTTCCATGAACTATCTTTTTGAATAATTTAATTTTTCAGGATTTTTTCTTATTGAGGGAAAACTATCACTTCAGTTATTAAAAAGTATATCTCTAAGAAATTCATTTGTTTCTTAGTAGGAATTCATGAGAGGAGGAGAAATACAGATGGAAATAGCAAATAGAAGCAGACCTCAAATCCAAGAAAGTGAATTTCCTTGGTCAGTGGTAACTCATGAAGGGCTTCAGGCAGTCTCCAGGGATTTTGCTTTTAGAAGGAGCATTGTAGTTGAGCTGTAGATTTAGAGAAGCCCTTCCATCACCTCTTTCTGAGTAAATATAGATGGTATATGAGGCACTGTTTGACAGGTCACAGCTTCCACAGACTGAGCCCTGGGTAACAGGACTGTTACCTAAAATACTCCAACCTGGTTGGAGAGCAGGCAAATAGTTGAATTGCAATCCATCATCACAGGACATATCTTCCATCATTGCTGCGCCAAAGGTTCAGGTGTTCGTCAAATAACACCATAAATCATCTTACATGGGGGTTCCTTTAATCATAGAAACTGGATGCTAAGTAGAGTCTGGGAAACTGGAAAACACAACTGCTTCACAGCAGGATTTAGGCACTCAGCTTTCATAGGATCCTGTGACAATCCCAGAAAGAAACAGGCACATATGATCATCATGACCACAGAATATTAATTTAACTCAGTGCTAGCTCTAGGTAAGCTCTAAGGTAGCAGCAGTTTTTTGTCATTGTGGTGCATGTTAAAGTCTTATTCCTGACTGACAGTCAGAACCCAATCTGAGAGCAATGCTGCTCTGAACAAACACATTTCAGAATTGTCTCTCCCAACCATATATACAGATTCACTAACAAAATTCAGATCCCTAATATTGTATCAAACAGATGCAAAAAAACGTCTGGCTATGTATCTTTCTGCTTCTCTTGCTTTATTTTTTGTTTGGGATGATTATATGAAACAATTTCCCTTTAACATCTGCTGCTGCCTGTAAATGATGGACTAGGTTCCAGACACAATTTCTGCAGGTAACCAGCTGTGATACCCTGCAGTGATTCATAATGCTAAAGTGTTTATGGAGATTTTTGAATTTACATGTTTATGAAGTTTACAGTGTGACATAAGAGGAAATAATTGAATTGATGTTGTTTGTTTTACTGCAGCCATGTCTCGAAGGTGCTCAGTACAGTAAATTAAGTTAGTGTGTACTTCTCACTATATGGTTGCAAACCTCTACTCAACAGGACAGATCTTGTGGAGAGAAAAGTGTGTGAGATAAAGATTTGGTACTCTGAAAGCTATTCACAATAATTCTGTAATGCAATTTAGTCTATGGACCTAAATTGTTAAAAACTAAAGAATAATCAGGAAGGGAATGGTTGTCTGTCTTTGTTACAGAATTAAGTATCCTTTGGGAAGTCAAACATTGCCTGGAAAAAATGTCTCACTGCATGAGATAGAAATGAAACAGGTTCACTAGGAAAGATCCCAAGGCAGACTATTGTCACAGGATTTTAGTGTGATTCAATAGGTTCCCATTCTGTCATGAGTAAAACACAGAGAAGAGGCATCTGCTTCTACATGTGCAATACTAATTAATGTGAGGGACTGTGTTTTGGCACAGACTACATTGAATAGGTTCAGTACAGTTGAGATTGAGGTTGGGGTTGGCCCCAGACTGGACAAACCCATCAGTTTGTAGAGTAATGCTCAGTGTGTGACAGTAACTCAGTAGTACTGCACAGCATGGTATCATAGTATCATAGTATGTTAAAGGGTTGGAATGGACCTTAGAGATCATTTAGCCCCAACCTCCTCCTTCCCTGAGCAAAGAAACTTCCCTCCAGACCAGGCTCAAGGCTTTATCCAACCTGAGTTTGAACACTGACAGAGTTGGGGCATCCACAATCTCAGTCCTTCCATTGCTTCTAAATTAAGAAAATATAATAGGAAATATAAATAGGAAAATTAAAACAGAAAAATTCTAGATTAGCATAATGTTTCTGAAGTGAATTAATCTTCAATTTAACCAATTTATCATTTTTAAAATACAGCACTGTCTTGTCTACATTCTACTTCTAGAAGACGTTAGTTAAAATACATTGATAACATATCTTAAACTAATTTTGAATCATTCTGCCTTTCTGCTTCATGTTTTAAAGCGTTTTCTTAAAGGAAAATGGTGTAGAACTTGACAGAAAATATCTAACATTCAATAGTTTGTTTTTTACTTGAAACCATCATCTGACATTTAGTAGAGAATTAAATCCCTGCTATCGAATTCCATAGGATGGCTCAGACATTCTACAGAGAACAAACTTTTTCTTTATTAAGTGTCTTGGATTCTCAGAGTAATTTCTAAAAAGCCTCATTGATTATGTCACAATTAAATTCTAAACTACTTTCCCACTAGGGTAAAAACAATTATCATGAGGCAGATTCTTCACTGCTTGGCATCTTGTGCCGAGTAATGAAAAATTCTTATGATGTTATATCATTGTACACACATTTTCTATTTATTATGCATTAATCCAGAGACCACAAAGTGCTCTCCCCTCATTTTCCTTTTTTTTCTAAAAACTCTTCTTTTTCAGACTCCCTAATAGCTCCTCACACATGATGTTCTGTAATCCCTTTATCATTTCAGTTGTGCTTGCTTCACTGAATTTTTTCAATAGCTTATCAATGTCCTTTGTGTACTGCAGGGACTCAGCTGTGCTCTCTACTTCATTGCTGGCTATGCTAAGGAAGGAAATGCTGGACACAATCCTTCACACCACACTCAAGTAGCTCCTATTAAGCATTTTTGGTGGTATACTTGAGGACAGTTGCTAGGAACAGGTACTTTAACTATTAGTGTGAATAAGAAATCCCATGGCCATCAGTAATAAGTGAGAGACCTGCTGAAGCATAATTATTCATCTCTGAGCTGCATCTCTGGACAAAGAATTGCTTTTTGTTGTATCACCTACTTGGAAAAAAAAGACCACATTTTCAGGCTGTCATGGTTTAA
>NW_008681312.1:1180-9994 GCF_000695815.1 Acanthisitta chloris | reverse complement strand
CTTGTTTTCCTTTAACTTGTCTCCGAGCCCAAGTGCTGCCTGGTGCCGTTCGGAGCACAGAGGCGCATCCCCTGGGTACCGGTTTTCGGGAGGTCTCGCTTAGGATGGGAGGGAAAAGCTACTTTGTTTTTTGACATTGAGTGGATGTGCCGAGCTGTCCTTGTCGTGTGAGTATGCAGCTCTATGGACCCGGGATTTTGGGTTCAGGTCCCTGTGCCTCCCCGGAGGGTGGAGAGAAGTCCGGAGGAAGGGAGTTCTGAGGATGGATGGTGGTGTTTGTCATACACTTCACAAACAGTGTGTGCTCATCGTCTCCAAGATTATTTTATTTTTTCCCCTCTGGGCTCATTTATTAAACTGAAAATATTCCTAGAACACTAGACAGATTTATCTCCCCACCACCACCCAAAATGATGGAACCCTGGTCATGCAGTTGGTTGCTTATCTTTTTTATATGAAAACTGCATAGAAAAGATACAGCGTTCTGGTAACTAGATTAAGGGGAATTTAATCACTTTTCCATCAATGAAGGAGAAAGCCATGCGTGTTTGCTGCAGGCTTATTACTTGTTTTAATGGAAGATTATATAGAACATTTCTGATAAATGAAGAAACTTTCCTTTTCCTGATAGTCTTTAAAACAGCTGAGCGTGTGTGTGTGTACGTGTAGGCACGTGTGGGTCTCTTGCACCGATTTAAACACACTTATCAGGCTCTCCTTTTGAGGTACTTAAAACCCAAACTACTGTAGCTTTAAGGTGACTGCAGATAACAGTATTATTGTTTCTTATAATTAGCAATCGGCTGAAACTTTAATTCCTTCTTGAAAGATATGATCTGTGTAAGAAAAGGGGTAGTATTCCAGCACGCTTTATTCTTTTTTAGTATTATTTGCCTCCAAACCAGAGCAACAGTGTGCCTTTCTATTATTGTTGTATACTGGTTTAAACTGCTAATGGCTTTATTTCTTTTTCCCCATGTGGAGGAAAATAAAGTACAGCAATATTTTACTCTGACATTTATCTGTGTCAAACTTTAGTTATGCTCAGGAGGTTGTTTAATCTTCTTTGAATAATGTGCAGGGTTGGTTTTGGTTTTTTTGTTCTTATAACCTGTTCTCATTGTGTGTATTTATGGAAGTTGCCTTCAATTTAAGGTGAAATATGGGAGCTATGCAAATAATTTAGTGAGCCATCCAGAATAAGGCTTAGCCAGCATATGTAAACTACGTTTTTTCATTGCCTTGTTTTGTATAGATTTTTTTTTTCAGAACATCCATGTTGATACTTCCAAATAGGAACTGAATAATGCCTGTGGTATTTTAATTGAAAATTTAAGGTTGGGGTTTGAGTTACTACCCCTTTGAAAATGTGAGGGTATAATTGTGATTTCTGTAAAAGTAGAAACACATCCTGTCATACTGAGTAGTTGTCATGCAAGTAATGACCTGTAACACTTAATTTGGATGAATTTTTGCTCATGTTCATCTTGCTTCCTGTAGAGGGTCTTAAATGAACTCTGAAATACAAACTGGGTGCTTGGTCTCAAACTGCCTGACTTTCCTGTATTTGTTGTCTTCGGTAGCTTATGAAATGTGTGCACAGTGTGCCAACCTTTCCCTTAACAACAAAACCTATGAGCAAATTCTCAGTGTGAATTATATTACCGAAATAAAATATTCTATAGTTGTCATGGTTACAAATAGAGGTAGGGTTACTGGTTTTCATCTGCATGCTGGGGAGGGGGGATCTAGTTTTGTCACTTTTTAATTACATTTCTAATGAGGGATGTTCATACTTCAGGTGCCCGGTATATGAGATGCGTGGCACAGTGAATTAGATTTTGTCAAAGTCTTGCTGAAATGGAACAAAAAGTGGTGGTGTGCAGGGACAAACCCTTGTTCATTTGTTTCTCTGAAGCAGAATTCTTGAGGAAAGAAAGTACCTACCTCTGTTTTGTCTCGGCTTCTAGATTAGCATGCTGCCAGGGTTGCTGCTGTTCTTCAAACAATAATAAAAAGTATATAGTGTGTATGTTGACTAGAAATCTTCTCAATGAAAGGAGGGGAAGGCACGAGTCTAGGAATTAGATGTGATTTTTGGGTTTACTGAGCACTGTATCTGCTACTATCACTTTTAGTGCCTGTTTGTGAGGAGAATTCGTTATGCCCAGGTTTGCTATGATTGTCTCTCCAGTGATATTGCTTTGCTCCCACACTCCCTTCTTTCCAGGTTGCGATCCGATCCGTGGTGTCCCTAGGAGTCGCTCAGGTTTGGCACTGCACTAGCAGCTACCAGAATCGGGGCTGGGGCTGTAACTATTTGCAGTTGTTGGCACTTATCCCAATACTGTTTCTCTGCCTCTCTGTGCTCATCTGCAATTCAGTCTTGTCCATGCCTACTTGTTTTCCTGACCTTTTAATTTAGCTCTGAAACCTGATGGACCTTGTTCTTCTGAAGGACAGCAAAAAAAAAAAAAAAAGATAAAGGGGATGAAAAAAATCCTTTTTTTTCCCTTCCTTTCCTTTCTTCTCTGTGCAGAGCTTCTGTTTGCTGTGGTGGAAACTCACACAGCATTAGGGGCTAAAAGTACCCCTGGATCTGTAAATGGAGAGAGAAATTCCAGGCCATCTCATCTTGTTTAACCCTTGTACCTTCTCATCATATCTCATTTGTGTGATTTATTTTTTAATCTTAAAACTGATGTGGAGTTTTTTGTTGCACTTTGAAGTTTTGGAATCTTTAATACTTTTGTTACGTTTTTTAACATCCCTTCTATGACTTTAGGATGAGCATAGCATCACTGAAGTTCTTGTAGTGGCTTGTCAACTAACTGCATCGATGCAGTTGGACTTGCTGCCGCAGGCTGTGGACCCAGGGAGCCCAGGCACCTGAAGGCCTGATCCTGAGGCTGCTCTGGTAGCTGAGTGCCAACTCTTCACAGTGCAGCACTGAGGTCCCACATCATTTTCAGATCATGAGTTCTTTGTACTGTAATCAGGATTTTAGGTAGCTAAAATCTCAGCATGAGTTAGTGACTTACTTGGTCCTTTGGCTTTCCCCTCTGCTCCATATCTTCTGTTTTGCAGTATTTGGCCTTGCAGTGTGCTGATTCAAGAACCTTAAATATGGCACAGTATCATTAGCTTCTGTGATTTATTTGTGTATCTAATCACTTTCTTAAATGATGTACTCACCTCTCTGCAGAAGAAAGACTTCTTAAAACCTATATGCTAAAGCCCATAAGCATACAAATTAGATAATGCTGCCTTGAATATATGTTGAGTACCTGAATTACTGTATAAACCCTATGTCACACTTCTAAAAAATATGCCTTATGGTTTTGTGTTGGCTTACCCAGTGTGGGGAAGGGTTTCAACATCTCTCTGTGCAGTTAACTCTTCCATAAAGTTACTTGTAGGAAGGTGCAGCTCCTATACAAAGGCTGAAGACTGTCTTCTCAAGAAGTAAACTGCCAACAGCAGCTCCGAGTGTGAGGCTGTATGAAACGTAAACAGCTTTGACATGCTTCTGTCACTTCTATGTTTCCTTTGTTACCAGAAGTACAAAGAACTCCTCCTCAGCTATAAAGAAAGACATTAAAAGGAAATAAATTAGAAATCTCTTATGGGAACGCCTTGCTGTCAGGTTTTTACAAGTCAATGTGCTTCACAGGGTGTGAATATGCATCGTTCACCTGTTACGGTGAAACCAGACCTGGTACAAGCTGTGCCCCAGGAAGCCTTCGTGGTGCTGTTGTTATGCAGCCAGTTACCTCTGTGCTGTCCTGACCATCTGATAAATGACAGTAACTGAATTCCTAGTCACACTCTTCCATAAATAATTTTATGTTGTGGATTAGAATATGTGGAACATGGGACCATTTTCTTTATTTTTTATGTGCTGCCTTTTTAAAAAATCTGTGATGTTTAGGTTTTCAGATATTCTCAACTTGGATTTTGGCTGTAATTGGCATTAACATCAGAAAAACATGTAGGTTTTTGGTGGTCCTAAATTTCAGGTAATTTATAGTACTGGTTTGCAATAATAGTGATGCTGTGAAACAGTCTACTAAAATTATAGACAAATACTTATTTTAAAATTATTTTAATGTTCCTTTTATGGTGTTCTGTGATTTGTGTTGCTGTTTAATTCCCTGCTCAATTCCAATATGCTGTGTGATGTTACATGCTGGGATTTCTGCTCAGGTTTGGATTTTCTTGGGATAGTCTCCAGTTTTAGGACTAAACTCTACATCAATACAGGTAGTATTCAGTTTGATTGAGAACCAGATTATATCTCTAGGTGTGTGTTGGAACTCGTTCAGTTCAGCAGTTTGCAAGAAAATCTGCCACTGATAAAATTCCTCTGCAACATTGCTGTTAACTGAAAACTGTTATGTGTGCCAGGATAGGAATGTTTGTTGGACTGTCAGTGTAGTTGAAAGATACTGTGAAGAAATGCTTCAAGTTGATACAGAAGAATCTGAGGCAATAACTGTGTCCTGTAGCAGGGCTCAAACTCAAGATATTCCTAATTGGTTGAGCTGGACTTCATTCATACGTCTCTTAATATTTTTGATAATGGATCTCTCTCCAAGGTTAAGTCTTCATACTTAAAAAAAAATATAAAAGCCCCCCAAAGAATCCCACCCCAAAACCATGATCTGCATGACAATACAGACATTAGAAATCCTGGATTTAAAGTGTGATTTAAGGGCTTTTGCTTGAGACACTTCTTAAAGTCCATGCTGATGAGTAATTAATATTTAAATCGGATAATTCTGCTCTAAGATATGCTTCGTCAGACCTTGTTGTAGGATTTTGTTTTTGGTTTGCAAAAGCAATGCTTGTGGATTTGCAGATCGCAGCATGTTGTAGCTACTCAAAGAAAAGTTCCTTTTCTCAGTCTGAGGCTTAAACATGCTGTTTCCCTTAATTAGAGGGAGAAGAATTTAAATGCCATTAGTTTTTCCAGCCACAGGTAAACCCCAGATCAAAACAAGAGGCAAAAGAGTTCAGGAAGTTCATCGTAATAATCACACGACATGGAATAACTTTAAAGTGGATGCAGCTGTGTTTACCTGTGCTTTGAAATCTATATATATTGCAAAGTTTGGTTGATTTGTAGCTTGTTGAGCACCTGAATTCATTAAATGATTCCTAACATATTGTATACTTCAAAAACTTCATTTTTCATTTTCTCTTGATTTTTTTATTGTCTTCCTTGCCAAGGGTGGAACAATGCCAAATTGGAACACTTCATATTACAAAATGTTGTCGGGTATATAAATGTCTGGAAAATGCTTTTGAAGCTATATGAAATGTTACAGAATTACTAAAGTTAGGCAATATCTTTTTGAGCTTACTCCTTACCCTTTCATAAAGTTTGGGAAGGTGGGAGGGGAGAAGCTGCTAATCTGTATGAAGTTTCTTAAGTTATAGTACAAGCAGCAGAGCACAAATATAAGCATTTATGTAGAAGTGTATAAACTAATTCAACTGCATTGACCTATATACAATGAAATGGCTCCTTGATGGTGTCTATATTCTTAAGTATATCCTGAACACAGGATGGGTCAGCGGAGCATGATGATGTTGCTTGGATTATCAGGGCTAGGAACTGTGTTGGCAATGGAAGTTGGTTCTTCTGGTTTGTTTGTTTGGGGTTTTTTTTTCCCCTGTTGCCTTCTTTTTTTGTATGGCTTGTTTTAATAAAACAAGTTGGAGGCTATAAGGGATATGTCAGAAGGACTCCGTGAATGACAGAAGAAACTATTTTGTAAAATTGTGCAGGTGGTAGTAGTCCCTTGAGTAGGTAGAAATTTATGGACGGTAGGAATAAGTGGTTTCTTGATTATATGACACTATTTTAATGGTTTTCTTTAAAAAATGTGAGGTTGATATTAAGCTTCTTCAAAGATGCAACTCACTTCTTCCTCATTCTCCCCTCCTGGTTGGGGACAGGAGTAGATGCAATAAAACTTAGTCAGATGCAGTTCTTCATGACTGTGGACTGCTCTGATTTCCCCCTGGTTTCACAATTATCTCGATACTACCATGGATGCTTTGCAGTCCATCCTGTTTGGAGTAGAGAAACACCAAATGCACTAAAAGATACTGTGTGGTCAGAGGTTATGACAAATGCTGTACTTTTCTTGAGGAGAAGGGTGCAAGAACTGCATGACTAACACTTTCAGGTCATCTCTGATAGATTTGCTAATAAAATGCAAGGCAAAATGGTTAAATATACTGCACTGCCCTCTTCATTATGCTATTTTTGGCTGATCATATGAGCAAAGTATGTATTATTTAAACAAAAGTCACTGCTCTGACTGTGTCTTCCCTTCCTTTTCTCCCCCACATTGTTTCACATTTCTAAACATTGAGCATACCAATCAATATTCCATTAAGAGGAGAATTAACTTGGGAGAAGCTTGCATGTATTTGCATGTAGTAGCTTATTTCTTGGTCTGTGGCTTTGTGTTGCCTTTCCCCTGTGTCATAATTTCTTTTTTTCTTTTTTTAAGAACACTCCAAATATTTGTGCAATTACCTCTCGTGACAAGGTTTGCCATGCCCAATCATAATTTCGCCAATATGAATTGCTGGTAGAGCCGTCTGCAATGCCCTGCTTGCATGCAAGATCAGTCAAATGTTTGTAGTTACCTTTTTGCTTCTGTTTTACAATAGTTGGACATCAAGGTACTAGGCTGCAGATCAAATGTTGCCCCCGGTTACACACATGTAGTTAATAGAAATCAATGTCGCATAGACATAAATGAAAGTTGAGTTTGATCTTTGAGTTAACTCTTACCTCATTTGCACTGATGCTAGTCTGGATTTTCTGCAGGCTGCATGGAATGCATGCCCTATCTCAAATTCAGAATTCATGAGACTTTGGCTGCCTGTGCCCAGCATTTTGTTTGTTATGGTCTTTGTACAAGACTAAAAGTAAAAACCACCTGCTTGCTTTCTGAGGTCTGAGCCTTAAGATTATGAACAAGTGTAATGAGATTTGATTTAAAGCTGCCTGTAGTACATAAGAGCATGGGCTGTGGCTGTGTTGGACCTCCTGGGGAACCTCTCAGTTGATCTTGATGTGTGAATTGTCACAAGAGCTGCTGGACCGTGGACCAAATCCTGATCTAGTTAACACCTGTGGAGCTGACGTGTTCCAATATGTATCTGGTGTTGCACAGTGCTTCTGTACCCTGTAGAACAAATCACTTGTGAAATTCAGCTGTGAAGGTCTTGAGGTCAAAGAAAAAGTCAGCAGATTTCAGTAGATGACAGCAAATGCGAGAGGAGGTAGAAAATATTTTCTGGTTTGTATGGTCCAGGTGCTTCAATACCTTTTTTTTTTCTCCTCGCAGTTTTGTATTATATAAAATGAGCCAAATTTGTCCTTGGCCCAAATCTGTGCAGTTAAATGAAGTTAGGTCTGGTACCCTGGAAATATTAGATAAATGTTCTACCTGTTCTTTGAGATTATCAAATCCCCAGAAGTAAAGCCTATTTTCTAGTACGTTTTTTTCTTTTTGGAAGAGAAGTGTGTAATTTTATGATTAAACTGCTGGGCAGTTAGTTTTGCAACATCACAACCTTATCTCTCTCTGAACTAAAAAGCAATTGGAAGTTGTGACTGATATTTGAGTTGTTATTTATAGGAGGAAAAAACGGAGCATAGAAATGGCATAGGAATTAAGGAAACAAAAAGGCTTGCCTGAAGTCCCTAAAATACAGGACTGACTTTAAAAGTGGCTCTTGAATACAGAACTGCAGCCAAGATGACTAGGAGGATTGTGGTTCACTTGTTGCCATAATACTCCTCATTTTTGGTTTATTTGTTTTTCCTCTGTCTCAGATATTTTGAAAGCCAATTTGTGTGTGTGTAGGGTATATTCTTGCTAAAAAAGAAATTGAAGCAAGTTTTTCTTAAACTCACTGTTTCAATATCACACTTGAACAGTTCCCAGCAGCATCCTTCAAGCCTTCTAGAAACTGTTCTTAGACAAATCTTGTTGTTGCACCAGCTAAGTTATTGAAGTATTGTATTTCAAGAATAATACAAGTAAAATAAAAACCCCAACTCCCTGTGCCATGCTAGCATCTTTATTCAAAGATCTTCATGCAGCTGCAGTGCTCTGATGGCAGAGTTAAGGTGGTCTGGGCTGGAGATCAAGAATGACACCCAGATGGGTCAGGCTGAGAAGCTTCAACACTTAGGATGGAAATGCAGGTGCAGCTTGAGCCCAGGCATCTACTGCTTGAGGTGATGGTTAATCAGGGTATTAGGTACCTCTGGCTGGTTAGACTTTTTCTTTATGTAATCTGAGTGGAAGTTCTCATTAACCATTTCCTTCCTATTTTCAGGCTATACTGTTTATCAGGCAGTAATTCAACTTTAGGAAGGCATGAGCAGTCTCAGATTACTTCAAGGTACTTACCAAAATGATGTCACATGTGACAGCAGATTATAAGTCTTTTCTGTCTAAATATCATCTTGTAAAATTAGAATCTATCAGTTCATGGTTTTGAGTAGACTAGTAATCTCTTGAATTTGACTCTAGCCATTGCTAAGTTGGCTTAAGAGGATAGATTTACCTTAAAACCAAAGTACAAACTGCTTATTTTTCTATAAAAACATTGTGAATTTAGCAACAATCAGAACTGTACAGCCTTGGGCCATCTTCTTGATTAGAAAATTGAAATATACAACAAAACACCAAGGAAAAAATGTGATTCCCCCTCATACTTGTCAGGCACAATAGCATGAATTTTATTTCTGTGTATTACAAATATTTTATATTTTTG
>NW_008681312.1:0-1156 GCF_000695815.1 Acanthisitta chloris | reverse complement strand
AAAGAGTGTAGCTCATACCTGTAATTGCTACTCTAACAGCAAAGCTGCTTTTGAGAAAAGACTAACCATCAGGGTAAGAGTCAAGAAATGTCAGTACCCATTTTGCCTAGATACTGTTTCTTATAGTTTTAGGCAAAAATTTAGGAGCGTTGGCATTGTGTGCATAACTGTTGCACTCACAAATAGACCATTTAATCTTGGCTCGCTCTACCTAACAAGACAGATGTTTCACTGTAGCTGCAGTTGACGTAATGGTCAGAGATGCTTGCAAGAATGATGATTGAGAAGTGGTGATGGAGCTTATACAGTAGAACACCAAGTGATGGCATTGCTCTGTGAAAACCTTGGCCTCTGTCTTCAGAAGAAATTGTAAATGTAACTCTGTATCTCTGGGTGGGCTGTTGGCAAAGAGGAATCTTAAGCTAAGTTTTTGATCTTTGAGCTAAAACCCATCTGTTAGCCCAGCCTGGAGCGGACTTACCCATTGGTATGTGACCTGGCTGCCACTAGAGAGGGAAGGAGCTCTATACAGAGCAGGGGTGCAGGACTTAGATAAAGGGCATGTGTCAAATGAGGATTTTTTTAACAGTTTTGTTTTTCTTTCGGAAGGCAGAAAAGGAGAGAGTGAGTGTTAAATCATATAATTGTTTATACCCAAGAACAACTTTACAAGCAAAGTTTTGTTGCCCAGAAACATCTATAAAAAGACAGAAATGCTTCACATTCCATGTATAGATCAAAGTTGCAAATATTCTTGGCATAAAGCAACAGTTTACTGCAAATTGTACTGTGGGTGATGGAAACAAATTTCTAATCATCCTGGTGAACAGAGAAAGTCCCATATCCTGTATGAAATGGCACCACAAAGACTTTCCGAGGAACTCTGGAAAGCAGTGGAGTTTTTCAGTTTTCCTTTGTGCGATGTGTTTTATTCTGTGTTTTTTATTTAGCTGCAACTCTGAAGCTTTGCTGTTGCACAGATATTTAAAAAAAAATCCCTAGGAACTAGGTGAGGTCAACTTGAGTTCTGTGTGTAACTGCAGCTTTTTTTGGCTCTGGTAGGGTCAAGCTCATGCAGTCCCATCTGCCTGGTGGCTCTCCTCTTCCTCTTTGGCTGGCTTGCCAAAGCAGTCTGTTTTACATACATATATATATA
>NW_008681311.1:10456-11444 GCF_000695815.1 Acanthisitta chloris | reverse complement strand
GGGGACTGTCCTGCCCAGGCACCAATTAAGACAACAAAAGGCATCCTGCATCACTCCAGCGGCACCTCTGGGGCGTCCAGCCTGCCCTTTCCAGGATCACAGGGACCTGTCAGGAGCCAGCTGGGATGGAGAGGGACACCAGCATTCCTGGCTGGCTCTTCCCTGCATCCCAAAGATGTCAGGAGCTGGGACATGCTGAGGATTACTGTGGGGCAAAGCAAGGCTGAGGACAGCCCTGGAACGGTCACCCCATCCGAGCAGAGCCATCCCATCCTGGCAGAGTCATCCTGTCCCGGCAGAGCCACCCCAACAGTTGCCCAGCAGGGTCTGGACCCGTCAGCACTTGAGCAGAAAGAGCCACAGCCAAGGAGAGGTGTGGAAGGCTCAGCTCACACCAGCCCCTGGTTCAGGGGGCTCCCTAGAGCCCCCCAATAACTTCCACACCTCCCTAGGGGAGATGACCAGCCCAAGCTGGTGGGACATGGTTCACTCCCCCATTCCCAGCAAAAAAACAGCTGCCCACATGTCACACACATCTCCATGTCACTGGAGATGTTATCAGGGTGGATGTGTAGACCTGCCCTGTATCACCATGCTGCCCAGGAGTGGCACAAATCTGAGGTCCTCACAAGGAGAAGCAGCCCCAAGTCCTATCCCAGCCACCGGGCAGGAACTGGTCTCACCATCGCTGTGCCCCGGGCAAGTGCCCTGGGCAAGTGCCCCATGGCCCTGCTTGTGAATGGGCCTTTCCTTTGACCACTGCATCTTCTTGGGACACTGGCATCCACTCTCAGAGGGAAAACAGTGACCTCAATTTCCTATTTTCTCCAATTTCTGGCAAGTGGTGAAACATCCAGGCTGCTCTTTGAGATTCCTGAGACAGCCGGACCAGGGGTGAGGAGAAGGAGCCTGGTTCCCAGGGGTTTCTCCAGGACAGAGCCTGTCAGTGGGTGGCAGATTCCTATGGCAGGGGGGGGGGCCCCTGTCC
>NW_008681311.1:7908-10440 GCF_000695815.1 Acanthisitta chloris | reverse complement strand
TACACAGTACCATTGGGTGGTCTTAGCCTGGGCACTCTTTTCCTGAGCACTAGACCCTGGCATCCTCTAGACCCTGACAGGAGGGACATCGGCCTTGAGGTAGCCTTTTAGATCCAACCACAATAGAAACAACACTGCCAGCACCCACCACCCATGGCCAACAGCTTTCCCATCATGGAGACTAAAAAATTCTCTGGTCAGGACACAGCACCAGGACATGGACACTGTGTGCCTGCAGGGATTCCGAGCAATTTGCTCTCCCTTCTGACACACTCCCTCTGCTGCCCTGTTGCTGGTGGGCAAAGCCAAAAGAAGACCCCTCCTTCCCTGCACGGGGGGTGGGAAACCTCCAGCTCCCCCAAACACCCCAATCCTACTGCCCTGGGCTCGTGGGAAAAAGGCAGGCAGGGAGGGAAAGTTCATCCCTTAAAAGCCTGGGGAGAGAAAGGCCGTGATGGTCACCCTGTAGTTTTGCCTTTGCTTGCACCAGCCCCCTCCTAATTGTGGCTCTTCAAAGGCTTGAAAATGCTACATCACTTCAAAGTGACCATTTCTGAATGGGAGCTTGTAAAACCCCTTCTCCCCCTCCCACCAAATTCTTCCCAGGGCTTTTGAAGATGCCTGCACTCCCTCACCGCCACGCTGAAAGGGCCACCAGGCGCCAGGCACAGGGTGCCAGCCAGGCAAACTGCGCTGGGAAAAGGTTGGATCCCCCAGGAAAACAGGGGGTTCCTGGGGAAAAGCGGGGGAGGGGAGACTTTTGAAGGAGGGTTTTTTCTCTCCTTTGAGAGAAGCAGAGCTCTCCCCACTGGAACTGTGGGTCCCGTGGGGGTGCAGCCCTGCTCGCCTGGATGCTGCACATCCCGGAGTTACACCAGAGATGGAGCAAAAGGCATGTGTGGGGCCGTGGGGAGCCCAGTGTGTCCCTCCACCGTGCTGGGAGTCTGTCAGATCTGCAGCTTCCAGAGCCTGTGAGGGTCACCACGAAGGCTGCATTCCCACTGCAGCCCCGCGCAGGAGAAAGGAAAGCGATGCCTTATCAAATCGATTTGAAACACCTCTTGGGAACTAATAATCCCATTATAAAACATCTTGAAAATAAAAACGCCTTTGCCTCCTGGTCACCTCTCCCCCTCTTGCCTGGGTCACCTCGGGGATGACAGAGCTGGGATGGGGGGGCTGAGCCCTGCAGCCCCCCAGCGCCCTGGGGCTGAGCACTCACAGAGCTCCACAGGCAGCAAGGATCATCCTCATCCCACAGTGCTGTCCCTGACTGGGCAACCCTGCTCAGCACAGACTCTTCTCCTCCTGCCCTCCATGTGCTGCCCACTCACACCACCAGCTCTTGCCCAACCCTGGGAATTAATCCCACGGGAACAGCACAAACTGCGGCTGTTCCCACCATGACATACCTCAGTGCCCAGCAAGTGCTGCCATGTCCAGGGGAAAGGGGATGCTGCAGGACCCCAATTCTGCTTATTTCTGCATCAGCAGAAATACCCCTGGGCTGACCAAGGCCACCCTCAGTGGTGGGATCTCACCTCTGCTTGTACTTGCCATCTCTGCAGAGGGTGACAACGGTGTCACCACTCCAAAGCCTGGCTTTGTGCCCAAGCCACAGCCATGAACCCCAGACTTGGGTGGACTCATGCTTCATGAGGTGGGGTGCAGCTGGAGGCCCTCCAGACTGGAAGTGATCCCTTCCTTCAGCCCCCTAGTCACTGGCACTAAGACAGTGGGGCAGACCCATGCCAAAGGCACATCTCACACCCTGGGCACTGCACAGACTGGTGCCTGAGAACCAGCAGTCCCTTTATCCCAGGGGATACAGAGCCCCAAGGGCACGGAGGCACTCAGGTCATCACTTTCGTGGTCCCACATGAACCCTGAACTATTGCCACAGAGGGCTGTGGGAGGGCAAAGTGACTTGTCCCAAGGCAGGAACAGGACAGGAACTGCAGCTCTGTGTACCCCACTGTGAGGTCCTGCTCATGGATGGGGGGCTGAGCTCAGCGAGGGGACGTGGGACAGGACACAGGCTGCAGCAGGCAGGGGGATGCACACCCCCTCCCCCCCACAGAGGGGCCCTTAGCTGTGTGGGGGTCACACTGAAAGGCCACCATGATAGTGACACCAGTGACCTGTAGTCCCTCCAGCCTATTCTGTCAGCTGCAACACTGGAGTGCTGGGTCAGCAGCACTGGGACAGCACTGGGACCCCCCACAGTGGGACGGGGGGGGCACAGCAGGGTCTGGGAAGCTGGGCTGGAGCAGGATCAGGGCAAACCTCCTTTGGACCTGTGCCCATTCCCCTTTCCCAGCCCACACAGCCCTGACCTGGCTGAAAACAACCCATCCCCACATGTGTGAGCCCTGTTTTCAATGCTGGGCTGCAAACCCCACAGGGGACCTGGGTGCTTCTGCCCAAAATCCTGCACCCCGGGCCCCGTTTCTAGCCCAGGTGCCTCTGTGTCACCCCAGCCCAGATCAAGGCCTTGAGGCAAGGAGCTGTGTGCTTGTCCTGGCTGGCTCA
>NW_008681311.1:0-7776 GCF_000695815.1 Acanthisitta chloris | reverse complement strand
CAGTGCCACTGCGACCGCACGCGAGGGCTCGGCCACGCTGCGGCATCTGGGAGAGCTCACGGCACCCAGGCCTGGCACAGGGCTGAACACAGACCCGAGAGCATTCTTGGAGTACAAAGGTGCATGGGAAACCTCGCCGCGGTGAGAGATCAGCCCGATAAGAGGAGTTACGAGCCTGAGAAATGCGCTGATTGCAGGGCACTGAAGATGCCTGGTTATCTTTTCCTCCTCGATAAGGCAGATAAGCAAAGGACAAAGGACCTGGCATTGTGCAACCTGGGCTGCAGCAGCCTGGCCGTGATCTTAAGATGTTCCCAGGGCGGAGGAGGGAGGATGAGCTCAAGCAAGAGGCACCTTCAGTTGCTCTCATCTCCCCGCGCTGCTGTGGGAGAGAACCCTGCCAGCTCCTGCACCCAGTGCCAGGCAGCAGCATGCAACGGTCCCCAGCTCCAAATGGTCCCCAGCTCCTTCCCAAGGCACACTGGGCACAATGCCCCTGTCAGAAGGAACAGCACAGTTCTGCAAACCCTCAGCCACAACAACGTCACCGGGTCCCCAGCCCAGCCATGGTTTTCCATATGAGCAAAGGAAATTCTGCTGAAGAGGGGAAGCAGGCATACAGACCCAGCTGAGCCAGAGGGGTGTTCCTGGTCAGTCTCACCACCACAGGCCCTGGTCCCATCTCTTCCCCACTTGGACATGTGAGGATGCTCCCATTATCCCATAGTGCCCTGGGGAAAAGAGAGCCTAAATGCATGGAGTTGCCTGGTCTGAGGGTCAAGGGGGCTGGATCCAGGGGTGCAACCCCTCAGGGGCCTGTCCCCTTCCCTGCAGAAGCATTCACAGCAGCCTGAGACATTAGAGGTGCCTTGGTCTCTCCTGAATGGTGTGTCTGGTTCCATGGGTGTCAGAGTGCTCCTGGGACAGCACAGGGATCTCCCACCCTTCCCTCAGGGTAATAAGATGAACGTGAATTTCGCAGCAAAGCCAAATGCTGTAGATCAGGGAAGCACGGCAGGAAAAAACCTGTATCCTTAATGCTTTGGACACACAGTGGGCTCTTCCCACTGTCAATCAGAGCTTCTGGCTAATGGAAGCAGGTCCCACCAGTTCATGCCCTCAGCAGTCCCAGTGTGGTGGCCGTAGAGGGGGGAGCTGGCAAGGTCGTGGTGTCACCCTGGCTCGGAGCTGCTGTACAGCCTTCCCCACACCATGGTCTGCAGCTCTTCCTGCTGCCTGCCTTCTGCTGTCTCTGCCAGCTTTTCCCCAGGCTCACAGTGGAGCTAATGGCTGGGAAGGGAAAGAAACCCCAAGTGACTGCTTGGGCCGGTGGGGGCAAGGTGGGTGCCCCAGATGCCTGATGTCACCCAGTGCAGGGACATCCTGGCTGCTCCTTCAGCCACCCACAGGGCCATCCAGGATTTATCCTGCAGCTGTGGGATGCAATGATGGTGGAGAAGCTGGGCAGTGTGGATCTCACGGGGCTTGAGAATCAGCTCTGGCAGCTGGTCAAGGAGCTGAGTGTCCCTGAGCACTCCAGGGACACTCCAGCAGGGAGCAGAGGCTCCAGCATGCTTGGTACCCAGCACAGCCCCAAGGGAAGCAGGACCTGTTGTTTCTATCTTTTGCAGCACCTTTTAGATGGTGAGGGGGGATTCTGTGACTAAAGCAGCCTCCTCTGTTTGGCAAATCCCAACCCGATGCAATGTGCTACATCCTTGCCTTTCCCAGGGACAGATTTAATCTGGCAAAGCACCCGCCCCCCCCCTCTCCCCCCAGCACTGGGGCCCTGTGCCAGCTGGTTTTACCACACTGACTAAGCAAGAAGCTTTCCCCGGCCAGACAAGAGCTGTGACACAGCCCATCCCCCTGGGCCATTCAGGAGCCACACACTGCCAGTGCCTCCAGCGAGGTCTTGCCTGAGTCCTGTGGTGACCCACAGCCCTGCTCCTTTCTCTGTCCCAGCCCCAGTCTGATCCAGGCATCACAGGGCAAAGCTGTCCAGGCTTGAAGCTATTTCCAGCACTTTCCATCAAAGCCCTCATGCAGGGAAAATGTGGCTCTGTCAGGGAAAATGTTCTCTAAAACCTGTGAAAGTCCTAGATCCAAGTAGGAGTGAGCTATTACAGGGTGAATAATCGGCCTTTCATCCCTTGGAAGCCCTGTGATAAAAATCCAGGAGCCAAATGGAGCAGCGCTGGCCTGAGACTCCTGTAGCTGGACCCCAGGACCTGGGAGCACCTGGGCAACCACGGGCTTGTGTTGAGGGATGGTTCTGCAGGATCCATCCCCATCCACATCTGATGAGTGCCCCAGCACCCTTCTGCTCCTCCCCAGGGATGTGAAGCCCTCCCTGGGAGGAGGCTCCTTCCTCACCTAGAAGTGGGGAAAATGCATTTTCTTGCCAAGCAGCAGCACCTGGCTGTGGTCTGGGGGCATGATGGAGGTGACATGGCCTGTGCTGGAGTCATGGGGCAGGGGCCAGTCCTGTTGTGGAGCTGTGGGTGCTGAACTCCCCATGTCATGCATTGGGCCATGGCTGAGGGCAGAGCTGGTCCTTGCCACCACCCCACTCCAGAAGGAAAATGTGAAGAAAATCAAGGAATGACAGAGATTTTCCTTAAGGACACACTTCTCTGTCTGCTCAGCCTGTCCCACTGCCACCAAGCGATGGCAGGACACTGTCAGCACACCCTTCCGCCTTTTCTTCCACAAAACTTGACCCAAAGTGTGACATTTTGGGGACAACCTAGTTGAGCTCACACTGATGCTCACAATCCCAGCAGCCCCCAGTGGAATCCAAATAGAAATGGAAACCCCAGGATGGCCAGAGCCTTGGGGCACAGGGGACCCTGCTGGCTAGTCCCCACGGATGTTGACTTTAGGTGGATGCCACTGCCCTGCTGTGCCCACCTGCCCAGGAAACACAGCTTCTATTTTATGTCTCCACTTCAGCAAAACACCAGCTCTCTGGGGCTGCTGTGGTACCTTCAGTCCCTGACTGCTCAGGGGTGGAGAATGTTCCTAATTGGAGGATGCTCCCTAACAAGACCTTGCCTGACCTGGCTGGTGTGGGGCTCCCACCTGGTCCTTCCCCATGAGATGCTCCCAGGGGCACAGGAGACACAGAGAGAGGCTGCATGGCCTGATGGGGACGTGGGGTGTTGCTGACAGGGTCGAAAAGGTAGAGCAGGGTGGTCACTGAGGAGTCTGCATAGAGGAGCCACAGTGCCAAGTGAGACCCTCCCAGCTCCATCATGCCCATCCCGAAGGGGGAAGGGGAAACCACTCGCACGCTGAACACAAACCACAGCATTTCTATTTCCCATACTCTAAAACTGGCTGAACTGGCCTGGCTGGTCGCTGGGTACACACACAGCGAGTGCCCTCACAGGGAAACCGCTGGGGAGGATGTCACGGCCCCTGGGGAAGCACAGCGCTCCCAGGCTGCCAGCACCATGGGAACAGCCTCCCCACCACAGCCCTCAGCCTCAGACCCACATGTGCAGCTCCCAGCAAAGCCACAGCCAGCCAGGAGCACCCAGGTGCCACCACTTCCCACTGCTCTCTGCTGTCAACCGATGGGGAAACTGAGGCACAGCAAGCAATGTGCACAAGGACCAGCAGCAGAGCCCAGGCTGGCTTGGAGCAGTGACAGGGGCATGTTCCCATTCTGGTGTGTCTGTTGGTATGTATCACTCACCACCAAAATGTATCTCCCTGTGGGAAGGAGTGTGTGTGGGTCAACACAGCTCCTGGAGCAGGGCATGAAGGAGCCTTCCCTCCCCTGAGCCCGCTGGAGCCTGGCTGGGCAGGCAGCACTGACTCACCTCCCCACAGCCTGACCTAGTTTGAGAGGCACCAGGCAGGTGAGGAAGGCACTGTGAGCAACCCCAGTCAGGAGTCATTTCACCACACAAGCTGAGCTCTCCACATTCAGGCAGTGATGGCCTCAGGCTTGAGCAATTGTTGGCATGTCACCAACTCCCCCACCCCCACCCCGGACTGGGCAATCCCATGCACGACCCTGTGCCTGGCAGGGCAGCATGGGGCAGCTAGTGCAGAGGCACAAATTGCATTTGGAAGTGCTCTATGGGTCTGCACCCAATGGCAGGTTGGTGGCAGGGGACTTCAATCCCCCCTTCGAGAAATCCCTAGAAACCCCCAGCCCTAGTGGGATGGTCCTGCTCTGCCCAGGTCAGCGAGTCCCAGGCAGGGGCACAGGGAAGGG
Source organism: Acanthisitta chloris (assembly GCF_000695815.1). Taxonomy (NCBI): domain Eukaryota; kingdom Metazoa; phylum Chordata; class Aves; order Passeriformes; family Acanthisittidae; genus Acanthisitta; species Acanthisitta chloris. The sequence goes on along the minus strand of NW_008681311.1, from coordinate 3,545 downwards.
GTTGGGGTCAGGCATCACTCCCAGCTGTGGGTGCCCAGCCACTTACCTGTGCCACCGTCCCCCCACGCCTGCCTGCTGTCCTCCACCAGCTGCTTCATTCTCTCCCGTGAGACCTTCAGGTACTTATCACAGTTGCACACCTGGGAGAAGAGAGGGGGAGGTGGGTGAGATGGTGGCTGTACTCCCTGAGCAACCTCCTGCCTGCCCAGAGCACACACCCCACACTGGACACCCCCAGCACAGGCTGAGCAATCCCCATCATGTGCATCACAGCAGGGAGAAAACAGGGCCAGGCTGTCCCACCAAAGCATGGGGAGGAAGAGACACAAATTTTGGGGTTCACAAGCCACAAGACCCCCTTCTGCAGAGGCACTCCATCGTTATGGTGCTTAGCCACAGCTCCATGCCAGGCTGCAGGTATCACTGTCAGCCCGTGGTCCTCCCTCTCTGGTCCTACATTATGCCAGAAAACACTGGCAGCTGAGGTCGCCTTAAAGCATTGAGCAGACACTAGAATTTGGGCTGTGGCCTTAAGATACGTTCTCTCTTGTCTGACAAGAAGATGGCTGCAGACCCTGAGACATGCTGGGCTGTGAGCTGGCTCCGCTCAGTCTAGCTCTGCCACAGCATTCTGAGTGCCACAACATCTTCTGTTCCTCTTTTGGTTCGACAAAGTGTACCCAGAGAGGTCTCTGAGTGCCTGCCCTTGCGGAGTGCTGGACCCCAAGGAGCTCCCCAAACCCACTGCTGAGGAGCACCCACAGGCTGTGCCTCGGGCTGAGCACAGGGTGCAGTCAGCAGCCGAACGCACTCTCCCAGTCCCATCGGCACTGAACCTCCCCGGGAGCATCGCAGCCACTTCCCTGACACCTTCCCTGTGCTCTCCCCTCCCTGCTTGGCTGGGAGTGGGTGCTGGGATGTGCCACAACACCTTTCATCAGCTGTTTGTTTTTAGGGGCTGTTTTCTGCTGGCGGAGTGTTCCCAGCACGTTGCACCCAAGGCGAGCTGAGAGAGAAGTGCACAACTTCACCGACCAGAACAAGTCAGTTCCCTGCCTGGGGCTTTGCTCCAGAGCCTGTTGAAACCAGAAAGGTTTCTCCAGCTCCCAGCAAGGCCCAGCACGGGCTGGCAGCAGCTCTGCTGGTTTGCAGCTGGAGCGGCACTGAGTTCACGGCACGGGGTAGCGATGCCCCTGCTCCCACACGGCTGCCTGGGGGATGATGGGGCAGGATGGTTTGTTTGGAAACCTCCCTGCAGCAGGAGGTGATTCCTACTGGAAGCCTCCACAAAACCAGCACATGTTCTTCATCCATTGGCCATAAAGGGTGCCTGGGCTCAGGTCCCTGAGGCCCTGCTGCTCCAGCCCTGCAGGGCAGCAGCACAGATGGAGAGACATAGACAAAGTGTGATCTTGGAAGAACTCAAGTAACATTGAAGCTGCTGCATCACTTTTAAAAGGAAATTTTGCAGCAATCCTTTGATTTGCACATCAAGCATCAGGGAACCCCTTGTGCAAACAGGGGCAGAGCCCTGCACTGCTCCTCACTCCTGCTGGGGCAAGATGTGAGCACTGATGCTGCAGTGGCTGAGTGTGTGCCCCCTCCAGAGCAGGGCAAAGCACTCTCTTTGCTTTCACCTTCAAATCCAGGGACCCGGGAAATGCAACCGGGTGAAAGCCCAGGGAAGCAGAATGATGATGTGATTTGTGTGAACCAGAATTTCTGCAGAGCCTGATCATCTGTTGGAGATATTGATCAGGAAGACCCTGAGGGACACCACTCATCACTCACCTTCACCCAGACACTGAGCCATTGACCACTACTGTCTGGATGTGACCATCCAACCCATTTCTTATTCATCCATCAAATCCACGTCCCTCCAGTTTAGGGACACTGAGCCATTGACCACTACTGTCTGGATGTGACCATCCAACCCATTCCTTATTCATCCATCAAATCCATGTCCCTCCAGTTTAGACAGAAACATTAGACATGGACAGAGAAAAAAAAAGGTATCCACTAAGAGCCTCATGCCGTGAAGGGTCACACTGATCCACCCCAGACCACTGGATCTGATCTCCTCAGGCTTCAGGAGTCTGGAGGAATGAGGACTGGAGCTCGCTGACTCCTCATCGTCACCTCCTCCCACTCCCTCTGCTCTGCACCAGCACCACACATCAGCTGGGCCAGATCCATCCTGAAAGATGGCTGAGAAATAGGGAAGGTGAGCATGGATAGATCCAAGGGTGAACAAAGAGCTCCCAAACCACCTGGGCATGGAACTGCCAGCCAGGATGGGTGCGGTGGGGGCACAAGGGCAAAGAGCACCCACCTCCCCAGCCCTCCCTGTCCAGCATGGACACACAGGGGCTTGTCTCCCCTCTGTCACACGTACAAATCCCCCAGGATGCCCAGCCCTCACAGCCTGGAGCCCACCACATGCTTGGGCAGCAGTGTCAGTGTGCCAGGGACAGGCTCCTGCCTCCGGCTTGGGTGCACAGAGCAACCACAGGCAAATTTTTCAGCTTTTCTAAAATTCATCACTGCTGTGAACTATGAGCAGTTCACCTCCCTGGGCTAGGGATGCCTGGGGGCAGCCTGACATCCCCCACTCACTAAGGTTGCCAGGCACTTGCAATAGACTCTGTACCACATGCCACCTCCCAGTCTCTAGGCCTTCACCACCCTCAGCCTCCCAAAAAGACAGGGTGAGCTCAGGAGACAGATAAGCCACTTAGCAGCAGCCAATTAGCTGTAATAAAAAATTGCAATTAATTTTTTTAATGCCTTGCCAAAATGAGGTAGAAGAGCTGAAGCGAGCAGGGCAGCCTGCCACCCCCATAGGCTGGGCTGAGTGGCTGCCACGCAGGGACCAGTGGTGGCCTCAGGCTTGGTGCTTGGCTCCTGCCCAAGGACACAGCTCCCTGCAGCTTTCTCCATGTCACCAGCTGGGGATGTAGGGCAGTTTTTTGTATGGATCTTTTTTTTTGGGGGGTAGGGAAGTGGGGAGCCTCTGCTGGAGAAAGGGTGGTTGTTCCTCCTCAGGAAGGTTTGGGTTGCCCAGATCCTTCACGGCAAGATAGGTTGTGGCCCTTAAAAATCTTCATGAGGTGAGTCAGCAGGAGATGGTGGCACATAGGAACACTGCCTGGGGGTGTAACCACTGCCAACAGGGGCACGACCTGACAGGGAAGGGTTCAGCTTCTCTGCAACACCTCAGGGTCCCCCCAGCCCCTGTGCCTGGCTTGGGGTGGGGGTGGCAGCTTCTGCCCATGCCCCAGCCCTGCCCTGGGGAGGATGTGCTAAGCAGCCTGAGCAGAGGGGCTCTTCTCATGCCATCCTGCCCAGCCAAGTGGGCAGTGTAGGTGCTGGGCCATGGGTGAGAAGAGGGCTGAGCTCACCTTGAGAGGAGAGGGATGGGGGCTGCAGCCCCCACAGACATCAGAGTGCTGCCTGGTCTGCTGACACCAGTGCTCCTGTGGCACGGCAGAGTGCCCAGTGCCCCCGAGGTGTTGGGGTGCCCAGTGCCCCCGGGGTGTGGGGGC
>NW_008681310.1:0-2445 GCF_000695815.1 Acanthisitta chloris | reverse complement strand
GGGTCACAAGTCCTGCCAACAAACCTGATCCAGTGTAGGCTGCTCCCTCCATGGGTTCACAGGTTCTGTCAGAAGCCTGTTCCAGTGTGGGCTTCTGATGGGTTCACAGGCATCCAGCTGCTCAGGCATGGGTCCTCCACAGGCTGCAGGTAGATGTCTGCTCCCTCATGCAGCTCCATGTGCTGCAGGGGGACAGCTGCCTCACCGTGGGCTTCACCAGAGGCTGCAGAGGAATTTCAGCCCTGGTGCCTGGAGCACCTCCTCCCCTTCCTTCTGCACTGATTTTGGTGTTTGTATAATTGTTTGTTTCACATATTCTCACTCCTCTCTCTGTCTGCAGTTGCTGTTGTGCAGCTTGCTTCCCTCTCTTAAATATGTTATCCCAGAGGTGATAGCACCATTGTTGATGGGCTCTTCCTTGGGGTCTGTCTGCCTCCTTTGAACATATGCAAATCTATCAGCTTCTCACAGAAGCCACCCCTGTATACCCATGTTTCTTCCTCCACCCCATTACCAAAATCTTGCCACACAAACCCAATGCAGAAGTAAAAATACTTTAAGATGGGAAAATAGTTTCTGCAAAAAATTCATCTCAAAAGCAAGAACTTTCTTCTGAGTCTTCATAGTGGAACAGAAGGATAGGCACCTGCCAAGTTTTTGGAGTTAAAATACTGTCTCTTTCATCTTTCTATGAAATTCAAAGTGTCAACAGAAACACAAGAATTACATTGATAAATTGAAGATAAAGTTTAGGGATGAGACAAACATAAAGAACCTTATACTTTATTTTGAAAGATTCATGGAGCTCCATCTTTAAAGTTACACACAGGAGTCAAAGTTCAGGGGGTACAATCTAAACCCCCCCATTATGTGGCTGAAAAATTCTGTAATGATCTTGAATCAGTACCTAGAAACTAAATATAAAAGCAAGGTACCATCCACATCAAATGAATGATCTTTCTTGCTATATATTGCAGAGGAAGTTAGACTAAATGACCACAGTAGAACTTTTACCAGCTATGTGATAAATTAATTCCCCCTCCTTTTTCCTTTTTTTTGTTTCAAATTACAGTACTGCCTAGAGAAGCTAATCACATTAGAGTGATTATGATTGCTGCTACACAGACATAAAAAACAACACTGTTTTTGATGTTGGCAAATTAACACAACAGGAAAGAGAGATTACCATGAAATATCCCTTTACTGACCAGGTAAACAGAGATATCTTGGCTGACAGCCACTTTAGGCAGCTGAAAACAATCGTACCTTTCTAAGCAATAACCCCATTTTGTGTAGGTCTGTGGAGAGATTGCTATAAAATGGCCAAAATCACAGAATATTGTGTATAATTAAACCTCTCCGAGGGATATGTGACTAGGTGAACAAAAGAGGCACTGTTGATTGCATCTTGCTGATCAGAATGGAAGCCCTACGTGGTTAGAAGTTAGCAATTACAATCTTTTAAACACAGAACACAGATAAGACATTGTAGAAGAAATACAGTGAGAACAAGGTCAATATGTATCTCAATTCTGTCACTTATAAAGAAGAAGAATATACATAGCTCCTTCCCTACATTCACTGCTTAAGCTGAAACTCCTTATTCTGGACATTTGTTCAATGAACACAGTTTCTCTAGCAACGATGCTCTGGCAAAACTGTCTCACAGCTTTCCAGTACTTACAGGGAGTTTATACAAAAGAGGGAGTGTGACTTTTTACACACACAGATAGTGGTAGGACAATTCGGAACAGTTTTAACCTAAAAGAGGAGAGATTCAGATTAGATGTTAGGAAAAAGTTCTTTACTGTGAGGATGGTGAGGCACTGGAAAAGGTTGCCCAGAGAAGCTGTGAATGTTCCATCCTTGGAAATGTTCAAGGCCACATTGGATGGGGCAACTTGATCTAGTGGGCAGTATCCCTGCCATTGGCAAAGGGGTTGAAATTAGATGATCTTTAAGGTCCCTTCCAACCTAATCCTTTCTATGCTTCTATGAAAATCAGGTTCAGTTAGCATACTCTCCTCTAAATAGAGGGCATCCTGAAAAGACATCACAGATAATTTAAGAACTCAATATAAGTTCACAATATTCATCCAATGTACACTAATAATTTTTGTTATTTTACAAATGACACTTTTGCAAATCACTGATGTTGAGAAACTCTGATTCTATAATTGCTAACATAGTATCCCCAAAAAAGCATGGCTGATGGTCCTAAGAGACAAGTCCATATTGTCAGAAACCAGTATGACAGCTTATTTTACTCAAATTTTTATGATGCTTAATTCAATTTAAGCAGTACTAGATGAATCCTACCATAGTTAACAAAACCAATTTAAGTACAGTGGCTGTGGCTAATCTTTTGAAATTGATTCAGTGAACATCCAAGAATTTTAAACAGTGAACTTTTGTTCAGATATGTGTTATTCAACCATAAAAAAA
>NW_008681309.1:761-2621 GCF_000695815.1 Acanthisitta chloris | reverse complement strand
CGCCGGGGGCTGCGGCTGGAAGGTTCCCGCAGAGGGAAGGGAGGGAGAAGACTAACATTTCTCCCTTCCTAGAACTAAGTAAGCGCGGCCGGGACTGTGCCGATCCCAGAGCTGCGGTCACCCACACCCTCGAGGCTGTGATGCATTGTAAACTGCAGTGGGGGAAAAGGAAGAATCCCCAAACAGCTGTGAGGACAGGGCACCTCCAGGATACAGAGCAAGTTGAAAACCCAGCCAATATGTCACTAACCAAGGCTGAAGTCTTCTGGGGAAGAGGGTAAACGGCTGGTATAGCCAGTATCCCCTTGTACCCTTGACACACAAATTTAGTCTCTTATTCTGTCACCCCTAGCAGGGCAAGGAGCAAACAAACTGCATCAAACAGTAGCTTAAAATTAATTTATTTAACAAATATAGCTATAATATAAATGATAATAAAATTTCAAATATACAGTATATTACATAGTACACAGAGCCCCTTCCAAAGGAGCTGGTGGAGGAACAAAGACAGGTAACAGGCAGAGCTGTTACACAGGGACAGGAGAGGTTGCTCTACACTTCTGCCTCTTGACCTCGCCTCACAGAAAGAGAAACATCCTGTCTTTCAGTCCCCTTTTTCCGTTTCTCTTCCACAGTTCCTTCCCCCATGGCGGGGACTCTCCCCAGGCTGCCAGCCAGACCCCAGGGAAGCCGGGCAGGGTTGGCCCATCACTGCCCTGTGCCAGGAAGGAGCTGGGGCAATGCCTCAGGCTTCTGCCAGCTCCCCGGGACTGCCGACGAGAACAGAACAGTGCTGGGCCGGGGGAATCAGAATCAGATGGGGCAGCAGAGCCGGACTGGAGAAGTCTCTGCCATGGGGTCCGTGGGAAGTCCACAGCGATGAGCCAGAGGAGCGGGGAAGGAGCGCGGGTGGAGCCAGCAGGAGCCGACAGCCGTCGGGCTGCGCTCGGCAGGGCTCAGGCTCTATGTGAGGTGGTACATGCTGTATCCCACGTGCGCCGTGTACAGTCCCACGGGAGCCACGGGCAGCCCTGCCCGCTGGAAAGGGCTGGAGGCACCGTACAGAGAGGCACCGGCCACGGCTGGGCCTCCCAGCGGGAAGGAGATGCCGAAAGCAGCGGGTGGGAGCATAGGCTTTGCTGCCATCTTCAGCTTTTCCGGCTCGGCCTCCTGGAGCCTCTTGGCCTGGGCGCGGCGGTTCTGGAACCAGATCTTCACCTGTGTCTCGGTGAGGCTGAGCGAGCTGGAGAACTCTGCGCGCTCGGCGATGGACAGGTACTGCTTCTGCCGAAACTTCCTCTCGAGGGCCAACAGCTGCGCCGTGGTGAAGGGTGTCCGGGGCTTCCTGTTCGTCTTGTGCTTGCGCAGGGTGCAGGCTGGAGGGCTCAGCCTCCCTGCGCCGGGAGAGAGGAGGAAGGAGAGACACCTCGGTTAGCAGCGCCCACACTCCCCGCGGCCCGCAGAACCCCCAGCCCCACCGCAGGGGGAAATAAAGTCCCACTCGAACCCAAAACCTCCTCTAGGGCTGCCCGGGGCAAGCTTCAAATTGCTGTCTCCCGTTCCAATAAAGTGGGCGATTCGTAACAAGAAACTCTCTCCGGCTCCACGGAAAAAAAAATAAATCAGAAAAGGGCAGGAGTCAGGCACCCGTACACCTTCCATCTCCTGCTTTCACGGCTCCGGGTTCATGTAGAGGAGACCTAAATGAAGGGAATAACCCTCCAAAAAAAAAGGGGGAAAAAAAGTCCTGTCCTTTTTATCGGATTAAGGAAAAAAAATAAACAAAACGGGCTGGCTTCTCAGTCTCACACCCTCTTCATTAGGCCCCTGGGAACCGGATTAAGCATGTAATTAATTACG
>NW_008681309.1:0-587 GCF_000695815.1 Acanthisitta chloris | reverse complement strand
AACCTGCCCTTCTCCAAGGGACAGAGAGAGAACTTTTTGCAGCTTTGCTTAGGGCACCCCGAACGCTCCGGAAAGCCTTAGCCGAAGCTTGTCCCGTTCCACGGGATCCCGGCAGAGAGGCAGAGCGACCAGGCCAAGAACAGGCGGCCCGGGCCGTCCGGACCAGAGTTCAGCGCAGCCGCTGGAGAGGATTAATGCTGCTATTTGTATTATTTTAGATCACTCGACATTAAAGCAGAAAAACACCGGCAATTGCCGCTCTTCGGACTTTGGAGATGCAGCACAGCAGCCTGTGGAGCTTCCGTTCCTAGGAGACCGGTCTATGCGGGTCTTTACAGAATTATTTGAGCCACTTTCTGAGAAAAGGCCACTGTGGCAGAATCGGGATTTGCGTGGCTAGTTCAGCCCCGGGTTAAACTAACAGACCGGCCGGGTTACTTTTCCTTTCCCCTCCCAGTTAAAATTTGGCACAAGTTATCGACCTCCAGCCGTTCTTCCTGTGCCCTCGCAGCCATCCTCCGGCTTCGTGCACAAACTCCAACCCGCTCGGTACTTTGAACGGGACGAAGCGGCCCAGAAGAGAGCGC
>NW_008681308.1:18797-30473 GCF_000695815.1 Acanthisitta chloris | reverse complement strand
TCTCTCTCACTCCTCCTTCAGAAACGCAGATTCACTCAGTCTCTGCACTGCTGGGCCATATCAGAACCTCTATACCTATGGAAGGCTCTTCAGGACTTCATCCCAATAGCTCAGGTCTTCATACTCTAATCATTAAATTAGAGATATTTTCAGCATACAAAAGAGGAGAGAATTGAATACTTGCATAAGCATGTTGTAAGCAAGTATTCTCATCATTAGGCTTTCATGAAAAGGATGATAGCTTCCTGGATCATTTAAATGAGAAAGTATTTATGACTTTGTTTTATGGGGAGGCTTCTTTGGTCTGTGCATTAGCTGTATACATGCTTATTGGGTCCAGAGATTTGTTGGAAAATCTACAAACGTTTAAGGGTTGTTTAAAATGCCTCAGAATATGTCTGTGCTGCACAGAGAGGCATCATGCATCATCCCCATCCAAAGCTGGACATTACAGCCTAGAGCTGCACCCTGCAGGCCGTTAGTCAGGGTTAAAATGTGCCTATCTCCCCTGCTACTCATGAGATTTCAGCTAGCATCTCTTGACATTGCTTTGATACCTGTGCTAAAAAGTCTTTAATAGAACCTGAGTGAATGTTTCTAGAGATAAAAAACAGGTTATAGTCTTTTCCACTCGGGCTGAGTTTTACTTGTGCTTTATTCATTTTGCAATGGTTACTGTGAAATCTTAATGGGCTGACAAGTGTGCTTCCACCTGACCTGAAACAAGCATAATTTCAAAGAGCATTGCAAACCTGGAGAGGATTCTGGAGATGAAGCAGTCCCTGCTTCTGTCCCTTGACTGCTGTACCAGCTAACTACCCGCTTTTCAGTGTTGAAATTGCCAATTTCCAGTTCATAAACTAGTCTTTAACTTAGAAAAGCCCTTCACTGCTCAGGTACTTTTAAATAATTCAATTTCACTGTATATATTCAATTATTTCATTAACTCCAAATCAGTACTAAATGCAAATTGAATATAATGAATCATGAATTATGTTGCAGAACCTTGCTCAAGTACTGCTACGGCACAGGACTGAGATGTCTTTATATTTGTACATCTGTAAATGGAATATAAAATATATTCACAATATTTATAAAATAGGAACTAAATTTAAGTATCTAAAAGGATAGGAGCAAAACAGACATCACATTCACATCTATATTTATATAAACTGAAAGGTGCTTTTTAAAAATTATATTCTGTTTAGACAGGATAATTTAAACATTTACACAACCTAATCCTAGGATTCACTTTACATGTAATCCCATCTAATGACCTAATTTCCTAGGTTTGAGGAAATGCACAGGTTTATGCTTCCATGTGGCCTTTGACATTGTATTCTGACTCAGAAAAAGAGGACCTCATTCCTTAGCATACGTAAGTAAATCAGAAGGCCAGCTTGAACATAATAATTTAACTTCAGGAAAGCTATTTTTAAGCTATTTTGTGAAAGATCTCTTTGCTGTCCCTTATTACCTATTATCTTCATACTTTACTAAACTGTAAACAGAATTTTAAACTTACTGGAGTGGAAATGTCCCTACCACCATCTGGGGCAGTAGTAGTTCTAACTGCATTTATCTCTGTACCTGTTTTCTATCTAAATATTAATAAGTGCATAAAGTACAGCAGCGTACACAGCTGTTTGCTTGTGCTTGAGAGAGATTAGACAGTGCAAGACATCTTTGGACTGCAGAGGGTTCATAGTGAATGATCACTAAAACACATAGGAAGTCTTAATATAGCCTGAAAATAGACAATGATACATCCTGAAAAGTGGAGTCACCTAAATACTCCACTTTTCTGCCAGACAATAATGTCTCTGTGGTAGTCTGTTGTTTTTTCAACAGCTACATTTCAGAAGGATATTGGCAAGTTTTATCTACCAGGCTATTTCAAATCCCCTTTCTCCTCACTTCCTTCCTGCATTTTTCCTATCTTTAAGATATACATTTGTTTTGTATGAAATCTCATCTATTGCTGATTTGGGGTCAATCAAATCACTGACAATGACTGATTTATAAGAATTTTACTGTCCATACTGAAGTGCATTTGGTCAGTATGGAACACCAGTGTATCAAGTCCCCAAAACTTGCAGAAGCTTTTTATTTATATTCAGTTAAATTAGTGGGAAAAAAGGAGAACACAGGGGGAGGGGAGTGTGGGGGCTGAGAGGGGAGGAGTGGAGAGAAGAAAGTTCTATGATTCTTGCTATGCTTGTATTGATTCATTACAGCAAGATGTGGATCTGGAGAGTCACCATATTGGAAATATGACAGGAGAAAATGGTATATCCTTACTTGATTAGTTTATGTTATGCAACTATAGACCTTGTCCTGAAGATAAATTCACAAGTAAAAAGCACTGTTGTTGCTAGGTAATTAAAGAACAATTTTAATATAAATTTTCTAGTGCAGATTCTTGTGCAAATAATGCAAAACATAACACTAAAGTTGATTGCCTGAAGTATTTTCTCACTCTCCATATTCTATTAGTAAGGAATCAGGAAAATAAGACTGAACTCAATTTAAATATGTCAGATATCTGAGTGGATGCTATATGACTAAGCAGGTTGCATAGAAGCTTTTAAACATTTATGAAGTGGCAGCAAAGAGCTTATTGTACATGAAAGCAGAAAGAACTTCTAGCTTCAGTTGACACATGTATAGTCAGCAGACCATTAGGAGTTAACAGCTGTAGGCTAGGTGTAAGTCAGTATTAGATTCACACATCTTAGCTTTTTCTTTTTCCAGAATCAATATCTGCAAATAATAAATGAGATCCCAAAGGGTTGAGTTAAGCTCCAACCGCCACAGAGTAACTCTGCAATTGGTCATTGACTCAATAATGCAGGTGAGCTTCACACTGTAGAACATTTTTAGTACACTATAATAGAAAATTAATAGCGTTCGAATCAGCAGCAGGGTTACCCTAAGGATTACATAATAGCTTGGGTTAGAACAATCATCTAGCTCCAAGAAGTATAAAATGTCATAAAACTAGAAAGAATTCCTACATTAGATGTAATTTGTGTAGTTTACCCTTACTTTTTAAAAACATATTAAACAACAAAGATCCACATTATAAAAGCATACAGCTGAAAATGCTGCCAACAAACCGCATTGCAGTAGTGTCCATGGCAAATATGAAACTCATATGTCACTGTACTCTTAATAATAATAATATAAGAATACAGAATTCAGTTTACTACTGTATTAGAACAGAAGGCTACTGCACTGTAACACTATAATAAAAAGTGCAAGAATAACATATCCACAAATGCATATGTAAGGTACTAATGTAATAATAATAATAATAACAACAACAACAGCAACAACAATAGGTGTCTTAGGCTTTACTGGATTTCAGATAAAAATAGCAAGTATTCTTTACAGACTGTATTGATTTTTTATGCTTTATATCAGGTTATCTATGATAACTACTTTGGAACATGGTATATTGAATGGATATATACTCAGTAACCATCTTAAATACATGAAAATTTATATGAGACTAATTTACAACAGATTAGTAGGGTAGCTATCCAACAGCTTTAGGGAGTAATAATCACCTGGAGACAAAACCAGCATTCTCATGAACCTTAAGCAACATCAGAAAACTTCTTCACTGTACAGCCAGAATAGCTATCTCCCTGAGAGAAGCAATACACTGCATAGCATGTAATGCAATACCAATTATTTATTTAAACACTTTTCAGTACCAGGGATCACTTTGCACATTTAACGGGCCAGAGACAAAATTGAAAGAGATTTGATTTCTTAATCTGTGTTGCACCTGAGGACAGGTAGACACTACATACACTAATCATAAGCATTCAAAAATAAGGTTTTGCCATTGAATTCAAATTTTAAGGGGAAAATACTTTTCACAATATTTTGAAAAAAAACCCAAACTTAAAAAAGCCCAACTCCTACAAAGTGTCTAGATTAATTCAGTTAATTTACTAAATAAAATACTGACTTCAGCTTTTCTCAGTCCAATGCTGAACTGTAAAATATACTCACCACATGCTGCTGACTGTCCCATTTCCAACCAGAAATTGTATATACTCATGTCACCTCTCAAACTTTCTTCCTAGGTTTCTGCTCCAAATTTGAATAAGACTTGACATATCATGGACATTATAAGATCAAGTTCAGACTTACCCACAGGCTGCCACCATCCCATATATTGCCATAGAAAAAAAAAGCAGCTTGTGGCAATCCCCACAGGCTACTTGTCTTACTTTTCAGAGAAGTAATGTCCTCACCCAGCTTGGCACCAGCTGTAGAAATAAAAGATTGGTGTGAAGAATATAATCCTCTGCTGCTCCAGTGCTTTCCCTGTGGCTCTTTTTTCATAGTGACTTGTGCCATACACAAAATGGCACCTCTCTTTAAATGCGGAGAAGTCCAGGCTCTGTATACCAGGTATGTGATTGTGAGTATATCACAAAACACTAGTTCCTTATCATGCGCTTGTTAGCTCGTCCAATCTATGGCAATCACTTCAGTCCCAGGGGTTGAAAGACACAAGACACAGGGACAAAGGGAAGCAAAAGCTGAAGAAAGATCAATACTGCGCTGTGAAACAAGAAGTGTAGGCTATTTACTTTTCATTGATCTGATGATGCAGGAGAAACACCTCAGACTGGCATTAAATTGAGGGAATACATCTTCTGTGTTTTTTCACCTCAAGGTCAAGAAAGAGCCAAAACCAAATTAGAACTAACAGAAACTAATCGCAGGAGTAAAATAAAACTATTAATTCACGTTACAAATCCACACAGAAGCATAATTAAATATCAGGCTAAATAAGGTTCACAATAAAACAAACAGTGCCAGCTCTTATCAGTTTCAACTTGCACCTGGACAAAATGCAAATAAACAAGTGACAGTATGAGGCAGGCTAAAACAAATCAAAGTCTAATGGTAGTGTAGAGGCCTTTTCAAAACATTAAAAACCTTGTTATACATCTTCTCACACTGGATTAGAAACATCTCTCTGACTCCCAACAAAGACGGATGTACATGTTCACTTCCATTTATTTAAACAAATAATTTATAATTTTGGGGGTTAAAAGGAAGGGAAGAAAATGCCTAGATCCCAATATGAATTTGAAGGTCTGTAGGCAAAGTAAAAAAAATTTTAAAAATCACAAGATGTTAGGTTGACTCACTACCCCTAATGTAGCATGTGTAAATGAAAACACTACAGACCAGCAAATGTTGCTTTCAGAGACCAAAGCAGAAGGACCAAAATGGAAGGAATTAAAACTGGAAACAATTTAGTGATTATCAAATTTTATTTAGATGCTTAGTTAGGAATTTCCCCAAATGGGATCCTTATCAGCAATAAGGGTATCAAGGATATGTGACTGCACTTTCATAATCAAATATGAGCCTCACATTAACTCATGATGATGAGAAGCAAGTATGTTAGGGAGCAAGTATGTTCCCCTTCATACCTAGGGGAAGTGCAGAGAGAGTTCTCATGTGGGTGAGAAAACAGAAGTTTAGTGTTCCCCAAAAATAGGAAGAAAACAATGACGAGGTATGTGGTCTCACAAAAAAGGTTACTGAAAATGTAAAGCAAATAAAGGGAGGCTTAAAGAGCCAGGGAAAATGAACACATTGTCTCCTATCTTAATTTATTCATAGAATAGGATAGGCATAGACCTAGACAAGGTAGAAAATGAGGCCTTAAGAAAGAGGTGTGAAGTCCAGACAGTATTTGACATTCTGGATTTGGTTTATTGAAAAAAAGTACTTGTTCCTTCTTAGTGGTTCAAGGCATTGGTGTATTCACAGTTTAAATTCAAAGTATTGCTAAAGTACACCATCATACTCCTATGATGGAAAAATTTAGAGAACCTTTAAATTAAAGGTGATCAATGAGAGTTTCCACTAGAAGGAATAGGACAAATTTTTTTCTGCTGCTTTTCATCCTCTTTCTTGTAGCGTTAGATATAGATTATGGGGTGAATGTCTTCTGTCAGCATAGCTTTCTTAACTGGGATTCAATTTTAAGACCTAAGACATCAAAAGAACTCTCTGTACTCTTTCCACTTGCTCTGGGAATTGTTTACCTTGATGGAGATTTGCACTTACTGCAGAGTATCCACATTTTCTGGGATTTGACATGACTTTTAATAGGAGAATCCCATCCATGTCTCCTTCTATGAAACTTTCTAGAGATATCCTTCAAATTAAGAAACACCAAAAAGGGACTTTGCTGTTCCTATTCCAGATTGAAGATAACTGTCTCTTCATGTCCAGCAGTGTCTGTTGGTCTAACAACCCACCCCATCTTTGTAAAACTTGCTTCTGAAGTCTTGCTTCTCCATCCTCAAACTGAGCATGTTTGGAACAACTGCTTCAAGTTAATTTTCCAGAACTATTTAAATAAACTATATTCCTCAAGTCTTTTTTTTTCCTTCTAGTGTTTTGAAAATAAACAAAAAAATCCCAAATCCATAAAAGTTTACACAAAGCAACATCTTTCAGGAAAAATCTTGCCAGAACAACAAACACAGTCTGCCAACACAAGACAGTTATTAAAACATGCACGGAGGTCCCACAGTGAGACATATGTTAGAAAATGTAAACAAACTATGTCAGTGAAATCATGTGCAATGCACCAGAATTTACTGACAAATATAAAGGGTAGAAACTGGTATTTCCAGATAAGCATTCATCACAAGTTATCATTCCCTGTCTTCCAGACCAAATTTCTAATCAAATGTGGAGAATATCTTGATTGAGTTAAAAAGATTATAATAGAAATTCATAATTCTGTCAGTGAAAAACAGGAACATAGCCCCAAATTTTAATGGTGTCTAAATCTGCCCATGCCTGTCCTGCTTTGTGCTAATCTTCCATGTCTCCTTCACCTTGCTATTTCTGTCCTTCAAGGGTTCATTTCTTTTCACTCATCCCTTTCCCATCAGTCTCTTGTGCCTCAGATGTTAAACTATGTTGGTTTTTTTTTCAAATTGTCTTATAAACATAATCAGTTTAAATGGAAATAACTGGTTCTTTACTACTACTGCACTTTAAGTTTGTTTAGATTTGTACCAACTCCAATAAATGGGTTCAGTAGATGCTTATCTTTGTATGTGTCCCCATTATCAATGAATGCAATTTATATCAAGCAATAATTCTCTTTATCATTAGATTACCAAAAGGCTTTAAACATGCTCCATGTAGAATGTAACATTATCCACGCTTACATTCTGACCAGAGACATTTTTCAGTAAAAGGTACTAGCAAAGCTAATGGTCTCATTATGGTCCAGATAGAGAACTTTGTATCAAGTATTTTCCTACAAACTTAAAAGTTATTTACTCCAAAAAGCCTGTCTTAAGTAACTATGTTTGCTGTACTGCTGTAAGGTTTCTTAGGAAAAAAAAGTGACAGAAAGATGATTTATGTACGTGCAAGTATTGGAACAAAGAAATTCTTACATTTTCCAAGAAAATATTGTTATGATTTGAACTATTATTATTATGAATACTTCTATTCAAACAAAACTATATCAAGGGGTAAAAGTATTAGACTGAAGTGAAATTTTAATCAGCTTTAAAACCGTTGGCTTCAAGATAAAATGTAAATCCAAACAGTTAAAGACTAGTAAAACTACTGTTATATTTGAAAAGTTAATTAATTTTAATTGATTTTGTAATAGGTGATATTTTGCCTCTTTTGTATTCAAAAATATTTTAGACAAAACAATAAAAAATATACTGCATTTACATTGGGTAACCTTCCCCTTCCCACCTCTGGACTTCTGAAGGCCATAAAATTTTCAAATCAGAGGAAACATCAGAATTATCACAGCTAAAAACAAGCAAAGAAGAAACACATATATGCAGTTTGTCACAGTTTATAACATGATGGACAGTAGGCCAATTATATACATAAAAGAAACAGTACCTTCTCTGTCAAAACTTCTACACAACTTGTAGGTTAAGCACGTGTATTATGAAAATGATTATTTTGTAGCATGCAATAAAGTCTAACATCAACATGTGCAAACGAAAAGAAAAAGCTATATTTTCCTTAGCACTTGAGACTCAATGACATTAGAATTGCTGGAAATTTTAAATCTGATCCAGCTGCTTCGAAAGCTATTGTAAAGACCTCTTTAGTTTCACAGGTCTGTTTTCACATTCCATAATTTTGATTCCTCAGTTCAAAGTTTATCTCAAGAAGACATTTATCTCTTAAGCTACATGATCCAGTTCAGATTTCATTTCACTCTTTGTGACTTCTCTCATTGTTGTTTTCATTTTTTCCATTTGAAATGCTGGCAATAACTGAACAAGACAAAAGTCAACAGCTTCGGAACAAAAATATCATGCTGCACCAGTAGTATATGAACTCTTTGAGTATCAATACAATAATAGTAATATAATGCTAGACTGATATGAAATGTTCACAAAAACCCCTCAATTTTCTCAATTGAAACAAAATATAAAATAGGTTTTTTGTTGGAAATTTTCTTTTTCAGTTTTTCAAGGGTAGGTATTCTGCCTTGTACCTACTGACATGATGTGCATACCCACATAGGGAATTAGTGCCACATATCTGTTCTTCCACATGATTTAATTCTGCTTCTTTACTCATAAACCAAACAAGGAATGTTTCTGTTCCTAAGGTGATACTGATTTTCTGCCTCATTTATGATAATAGGCAAACTGAGTATCTTTATGAAAGTCAGATACAAATATTGAATATTGATAACATAATCTGAAAAGCTGAACTTAGCAAAAGTGGCAAAAGCTGCAGATCTTGCAGATCTTGTTTCCTTGTAGTACCTTCAATTACTGAGGGCAAGGACACTGGAAGGATTGAACTCTATCTCTCTTCTGGTCATACAGAAAATGGTGGCAGAAAAATCCCACTCTTCCTCACTGACATCCAACTACAGCCCATAAATGCTGTGTGAGAAATGGCCATAAAACATACAAAAGGAAATCTTCAGGATGTGTGTGTAGAATAGATTGACCACATAGTCCCTGTGATACCATCACCATGCTGTTTGCCCCACACACAGTGAAACAGATAAACAAGGAACTTCCTCCTGCTAGGATGGCAGCTGATCTATCTGAAGTGGCCACAGCATGCTTTGAGGAAATCTGAAGCTCAGTAGGAAACCGAGGGAAGCGTCTCTTCTTTATTTTCATGTATGTAGTCTAGTTGTGAATATAGTAGTCCATGATTCCTATGTTAGTTTACAAATCACAAAAATGATCTGTTGTTTGATAATAAAATCTCACAAATATAATGGGCATGGTGTTCAGTACATATTATGAATGTAAAAAGGACCCGAGAATGAATCGATGATGGACAGTACCATTTCATCCTTCATTATCAGTCCAGTAAATATTACAGGTGACATTTTGGACAGTGAAAGGCCCAGAAGACAGGAAGAAGATGGAAAGAGAAAAGGTGGGGAAAAGAAGGGGGGAAAGTTTTCTCCTTGCTTCTTACTTTGTCAGTATTTTGACCAGCTAGTCTCATAAATGCAGAAGTTGTAACATGGGGCTACTCTGCCTTGGGGCTTGAAGACCTCACTGGTTGTCTATGGTTTTCTAATTCTATCCAGCCTTTATCCAAGAAGTGAAGATTAATTCTGGCTTAGGCATGGCTGGGAGTTCATCTACCTCCAACTTCTTTCTCTCCACTGCAGCTGAGAACTAAAAGGCTACACAGATCTTCACATCTGTGGATGAAAAGAATGGGAGAGGCATGCAGCATGGCTCATAGTGTCACAGAGCAGGAGGGATGTCATAGTGTTATGAAAGTTCTGGTATTTAATTCTGCTAACAGTTGATATGTACTCTTCAGACATGTAATACTATGATCATGTTGACTATTACTGTGTTTGAGTGTGGTGAAAATTTTCTGGTAAAATGAATTGTTTGAGTATTTGATATTCACTGCCTTGTTTGTGACTGAAGGGCTAGAGCTTGATCTAAACAAAATCTCTCAGTGACGTATTTCTGATACCTAAGTTGCAAGTGGAGAATATGGAATGGGGATCCTCTAAGACAGATACATCTACATAGTTCTTCCAGAAAAGTCACTTATGACTATTTCTGGGCAGAAATTGAACCTGAGAAGGTCTTGGTCAAGGTTTCTCAATGACAAGAAATAGGATTACTGGAGTACTAAAACTCAGATACTACTCCAAATAAGCTAATCTTTTCTCAGAACAAAATGATTCCATTTTCTTTCCACGAGCAGAAAAAAAAAATGCATTTTTATAGATGCTTCTATATCAAATCACAATAATTTCCTTTGTTCGAATTCTTCAGTTTAGATAACACTATCCTCTGTAGTGCAGTTACCACTTAGGCAGTAAATTTGATACAAGGAAAATAGAGACTACACAAAGCAGAAATGGAGGGTTTTATGCATCCATCCTACATGGCTACAAATCCCCCTTTACTCTTGTTCTGTCAGACTAAGTTCTTGGATTTCCCTTGATAACACAGATATAGATTTTACAAGTACTATGAACAGAGATAAAGGTATGAATAACTGAGAACTGTGCAGATAGCCAGCAGAAACAAGTGGGCAAATTCCACCTAGAATCTGAGGTGATTTGTGCACCTTCAGTGGCAAATATGATGTGCTTCATGGTCTTCACTCTTAAAAAAAAAAAACCAAACAAATTTAGCAAGATAGTTCTTTATTTTTAGCATAAGTGGGAATCTAATGAAAGCTGAATGGAGAAGACATTTCTTTCTCACCTGAGAGAGAAGACGCAGTACTTGTATTAGAAGGCTATGAAGTCATAATTAATTTTCCTTTCAAGAGCAGAAGGCAGAAAGTGATTACTTTGTCTTCAGGTGTGATCAGTTATGAAACCAACAGTTATTCCTCAGTGATGTCTAAAGGGGAAAAGAAATTTCTTGAGATTTCAGAAATAGCTGTCTTCAATAGAAGAATTTAAAATTTGTAGTGTAGTTAAACACCTTTTTTTGGCTTGACAGCACATTAATGTCTCTTTAAAGAGCTACTTTATAGTGTTAAATCAAGCTGTATGTCTACAAGGAAAAGTAATTCTTCAGAGTCAGATGTTTCTCTTTACACCATTTATACATGGTTGATGAAGTAAGCTACAGATTTCCTTGTCTTAGCGTAATATAAGGACTGAACTCCACAACAAAATCCTCTGACTAACACAGGTGGGATGACAATTCAGCCTATGAAGGAGTCAAGTGCGGGAGAAATACCAAACGAGTAAAAAAGAATCAGAAAAGCTGCTGGAGGAAGTACATAGAAGGTTCAATTTTGCATTCATACTTCAGAATGTCTATCAAAATATAATTTGTGGGCTTCTGTCCTTATTTGTTAAATGAATGCTCTCTTGTACAGAGCAGTCTATTTCTAGTATTATATTATATTATACTAGTTAATAATGCAGACAGAGATTATAGTGCAGTAAGCACCAGATTTCCACACTCTTCTGAATTCTATGATTTTAACAGTTCCAAGAGATAAGCTCACAGTCTTAGCACTCAATCTTATTTTCTGCAAAGTTTCATGATGTCTGAAGTTTGCAATATAAATAAACTCATATTTCCACAACTTGTTTCCTAGAATTATACTGGAAATTGAAGTACACTTATAATCTTGTTCTTTAATATTTTAAATAGCAAAATT
>NW_008681308.1:10074-18641 GCF_000695815.1 Acanthisitta chloris | reverse complement strand
TCTTTCTATGAACATGAGTAGTCAGGGCAGAAAAGTTCAGAGGATGAAGTTCACATCAGCTTTGGAAGAACATGATTAAAATCACGTCCATACCAGAAAACAAAACAAAACATTAACCTGTTTTTATAACCTACAACCAGAATTACCTGTTTGTGAGATGAAGAGATGGTTTTATATGAATTGCAAAGCCCTCCAGTGTCACTAAGACTGGAAGGATCTGATGTATGTCAAAAATAGTGCATCTCTTGTGTTGCCTAGATTACTAAACAATGAAACCTAAATATATAACATCTAATATGATGAAGGAAGGCTGACAAAGTACTTTGAGTAACAGCAGCGAAAAGACCAGCTTGCTGTAATGGCAATTACAATTCAGAAGACACTTCAGGATAAACCCTTATTTTGAGGCTAAGTGAGCAGCCGGGAAGGCATTTGGAACTGAGAATTTTCATGATTGTTCAAAACTGAAGCCATTTATTCCACATATTTAATTATTTTCCCTTATGAAATAGCTCCAATACATGTATTATAAGGACTCCTGCACTGGAGGTGCGTTACCTTAAAACACTTAAAGCCATTGGGCTGTTTGAGAAGGACAGAATTATTCATGACAATGACATAAAAATTTTGTAGATTTCAATTGGAAAACAAAATGCTTCTCAGCCTTCATTATGAAACCCAAGATATAAGAAAGTATAAAGCTTATATCTTTGTGCACAAATAAGCTGTGATTCATCTTACTAAGACTGAGCAAACTGAAAGGGTCTGGACTCACCACACTCCTATGCTGACATTCCACTACCCAGTGCAGCCAAAAAAGCTTATGATTATATTATGATTATTTTAGCCTTATGATTATAAGGCTGAAAAACCAGCAATAGGAAAGAAACTGATTATGGTTTATTGAAGAAAACAGTGGTCCTGGCTAGGAACAGCTTCAATATCAGGATATCAAGTCAAGATTCAACAAATTCCACTGCTCACAGAAACAGTAATGGTACCAATTTAAACATCTGAGAGAAGATGAGATTTATGGCCAAACAGTTAAAAATTTCTTTATAAGTATAATACACGAAGACTAAAAGATCAATGGACAAGGTAATGCTCTCAGGACCTGCACAGATTGTACAAATATTTTCTGCTGTATATATGCCATTTCTCAGTGCAATTAGAAATATCACAGGTATCATAGCTTCAACAATATTTATTGGAATAAGTTTCCAGAAAATAATTTGAGACAGTGATGTCCTTTGTATTATTTTGTGGTTTGTTTGTTGTTTTTTTAAAATATACAGTCAGCATTTATCTCCCTAGCATTAATTTCATCCTATTATGCCTGATCATATTATGTGTTATTGCATTATATCTTATATTACTTCTCCAAAAATTTTAATTCTCTTACAATAAGATGTATCTCAATGCATTATTTTCTTTCTTCTGACCTGCCTCTACAGTTGTGGCTGCTTTCTAGAAAAATTGCTGTGTAAATTAATTTTAACTCATTTTACATACATGAATATAATGAAAATTATATATGTTGGCAAAGAAATGGTGAAAAGTTTTATACTGTCTGGAAAAAGAATAGTTCTAACATTCTCAATTATATTGCGATTACTAGTATTTAATTTTCCTTTTAAAATCTCCCTATCATTATGTTATGATTTAAGACTTTTTATGAGTTAAATGTATATTTCTGGACAATTACAAGGTTCATTGTTAATCCAAGCCTATCAGCCAGCATGTCTTTCATCATATTCATTCCAGGAACCAGATTTAATAAAGAGAAGCATTGTATGGTTGGACAGTTAGCAAACAATGCATATTCAGCACACTAATTTAAATAGTGCATATTATTTTTGCACTGAGGGAAGAAGGATGGAATAGGGAGTTCACTAGATACAAGGGCTCAGTTGACCTCCTAGATTATCAAATTAGTGAAAAACAGAGTAAGGTGGGGAATAGAAATCCTGTTTTAGATGTTTGGCTGGCACAACATCTGACTGTACAAATATTTTACATGCATTTATGACTTATACAGCATTTAGGAGTTTCTCTACATTTTTCATTTTCTTTGATGGCAAACAAAATGGGAAAAAAAAGTGGTAGAAGAGATGCACACAGAAGAATTAATTTGCTCAAGGTTTTTACAGAGCAGCAGGCATCTCAGTCATTTCCTATAGTTTTCTCCAAACTATGCAATAATCTGTCTTTTCTGACACCAAAGAGAAGCTAATTTTTACTGACAATTTGTGTAATGTATACAAGTTGTGCAAGAGCAACCACAGCTGATTTAAGAAATTGGGTTTATAGATTAATTTTGTGTTATGCCTCAGTTCCCCCACAAATTAGAAAATAACCTAGACAGCATTATACAAGGAAAAGAATGTGTTCAAACTAATTATGCCTCCTTATAGAAATTCTCAAATTGGACAAGCTTGCCTAATTCAGACAAGACTTGAAGGCAACAGGTAAACGCTATAAATGTAGACATAATCTTTGCACCCTCTTCCTGAATAAAGGACAGTTAAGGATAGGCCCCTCACTTAGAAGCATTCTCTTCTCCAAATAATTCCTCACTGGTGATGCAGGTGAGCAAATCATTATTAAATTGACATCTTCTTAATCTAAATTATGTAATATTGGCTTGTTGTTCTTTTGTTTATTTTTTCCCCTCAGTCTTTTCAAGAAAACATTTAGAATATTAAAAAAACCCTATATTTCTTTTTTCATCTCAATAGGACAGAAGAATGGTCTCTTATTTATGTATCTTTTATTATTTTCCCCCTTCAGAAATAATGTATCTGAAATAAAAATTCCATGATATAAGACTCACCTAGATTACCAAATATTTTATTGCAACCTAACTTTTAGTAAGTTCATGTGCACATCAAATACAATGAAAACAAGATTAAAAATTAAAATGAAACTTAAGTAAGAACAAGATCATAAAACATATATAATTTTGATTTTTAATATATATTTGTTTGTTTGACAAAAGTTACAGCTCCATGGACTTAATTTATCTTAAAAGCAGTATCAGCATGAAGTCAACAACACGCTACAAGCAATATACAACCATGAGAAAATATAGAAGACTTCTTTTAATCTTTAAATCTTTCTACAATTCATTCAAAAGAAAAAGACAATAAAGAAAAAGACAAAGAGGAATAGACAACACATTCCCCATATGAAAAATAGCGTAGTCACTCTAGACACATTCTTGTTGAGTAGATGCACAACCACATCTTAACCAGGCACCATGTCACATTAAGATGGCCCCCTCCCAAACTAATTATCCCTGTCTGAAGTGTGGGGAGGCCCAAAACATGGCTTATAGTGGAGACATAACCCAACCTGAGTTGTCCAATGTTGCAAATAAGTCACAAAGAGAATCAAGCGGAGAGCACCCATGTCCTTAGTCTTAATCCTGTGTTCTACTTAGAGAACCATATTTTACCAGTCTTCTCAAATGTCAGTCTTTCTGGTTTTAGGAAGAAGGACAAAAAAAAAAGAGAAAAATTTCAAAGTGAAAAAAACAAACCAAGAATATCAGTATGACTAATCAGAAACATTTATATAAAATAGAGTATCTGAGCGAAGTCCTAGGACTGTAATATGTCATTAAAACCATCTTGTTTCTTTTAAACACATCTCCTGGCTGGCATTTTGCCTGGAAAGTCTTTGAAAACAGCTCTTACAGATAAAAAGTTGCATAAGAAAAGAGGACATAGTAAAACCACTTTGTCTGATTGTTCACAGTACACTCAAGGACATGGTCTTATAAATAACAAAGGGCTATATACTTAGCACAAGCTGGAGATTCCTCATTGAGGTAATGACAGATTGTTTTTAAACTTACCTAGCACTGGATTGAGATGAATGGCCTATTTGTTTTCTTACTCAGCAGTACTGTTTGGTTCTGGTTTGCTGGTACTTTTGGGTTTTTTTCCCCTTCGGTATTTCACTGCATACTTTTCACATCCATAAGAGAGATTAGTGTTCTTTGGGAAATGAAAATTGTTAATGCATGTCCATCAACAGAGAGCAGGATGAACAGAGGTATTTATTACACAGGGAACATTTAATTTTTCTTCAAATTCAGAAAAAAAGTGTATCTTTTTTTCAGTAGAGGGATAAAAATACTTTGCATTTGCAACTATCCCTACTTGTGTATCAACACAATTCATAAGTCTTAATTCATTAGACTAATGTGTTTATAAGGCAGTTGAAATGTCAAAGCACTGCTAGATTTAGTATAAACTTAAATTCCATTACCTGGCAGGCATTAATTGCTTATGGAGCGTAGGGATTCTTCCCAAGGGTCTTATATGTTTCCTTTTGTCATTTTGCTAACTATTCTGTCTAGACGAACTTAAAGCCCTTAATCCACCATAGGGATCAATAAACTGCACAATAATTCAGTCCTTATAATTAGCTTTCACTTAAACACAAATGGTCATTTCATTGTGAACTCCAGTACAAAATGATAATGCAATAATTAAAAAGACAGATGAAAGAGTGACTTAATAGGAAAGAGGTCTTACTGTTCAATTAAGAGACATTACCATTCAACCTTTTTATTACTGCCACAACCTTTCAATTTCTAAAAAAATAATACTTCAAGCTGTGCTCATTTAACACATGACAGTACCACTATTACATGCATAGTATTATGATATGAGCCTCACACTACAAGACTGACGCAAATCAGTTGTCTTGCTGAAACCATGAAAATGATGTGCATTTACTGCTAAGGTTTACAAATTGTATATGAATCACAGAACTACAGCTGCCAAAATATGAAAGTTTCTTTTTAAAAAAGGTTCTTTCACCCCTAGGAATATGAGGAATATTGTGCTGTCCTTTGCAACATTAGCATGTTACTCCTCTAAGAACTGTGTTAAGATATATTTAAAAGTAAATTCTATGACTTTGTAGCCTTTTTCAATACCAGTTTCCTGATAAATCAGAGAGTGCTAAATTCTCTGTATTTGCTGATACAGCAATTTAGTTGTATTAAGTCCAAGAAGGTACAAAACTTCATTAACCTTTTAATACAGCTTCACAGATGTAGGGTGATAGATATATTTGAAACCTCATGATCAAAGCAATGGCATAATAGCAAAATCTTTCACTTCACCTTTGCCTTGTCCTGCTTTCATACTAATTTCTGCTGTATCTTAATACATAGACATAATCAGAATTTTATGGACTCTCACCAGCAGATGGACAATCCATAAGCAATTTCTGTAAAAGCCAGCTTGTACAAATGCTGGTGTTGTTTTTTCTTTCTTTGACCATAGCTGTGCTGTTCATGGACATGTTCCTATTCCTGTTACTCCTGAGTCCAAAGTATCAGCACTTTACCTTAATATTATAGAGATCCAATGTTTGATAAAAGACTGTGGCAGCACAGAAAACATTGAAGGCCAGCAGAGCATTCTTATTACTTCAAGCACATACCAATTTATCTCTTAATGAAACTTCACAAGTCATTGTTGAATAAGAGAAAGAAAAAATGCGCTTTTATACTGGAGACCTGAGACTCAACTAGACATAATGTGAACTACAGAACTTCAGATATGAAAATTTGGGATTAACAAGCCTCTTTGAAGAAAGATCTTTTCCTCTATTTGAGGTGAAGGATAGAGAGGAAGAAAATGAATAGCATAGGGCAATGAGAAAAACCTATGAGAAAAGCAATTGAGTTAAGCTGTAGTACTAGAACTGGTAAACTGATGACTAATAATAAATGAAAAGGATTGTTGCACTTGTCAGTAACTAGCAGATACTCTTCTGCAAATACCAAGATGATCTGTACTAAGCTGGAAAATTGTTTATGTTAGTTATTTAGGTGCTGCTAACCACGATTCTAGATTTAAATTACTTTGAAGTAATTAAAATTCACTGTCTAGCGAGAAGAACTGGAACATATTCAGCATGGGTATTTTTCAGATATCAAAACTAATTTCAGAGTGTGTGATGTGTAAGTTTTGATTAGTCTTTCCTTAGACACGGGATAGGATTTCTGGGTTTAAAAATACAAAATGATCAACCTAACTACCACTGATACCACAAACTCCCCATCCAATAGACACATAGAGCAGACAGCTGATGTAAAAACCCTAAATTCAAGTAAATTCTATCACTGCTTTATTCAGACAAGGAGTCTGAACTTCCTTCTTCTACATATCATCATTATAATGCTGCATGAATTTAGTTTTGTTTAAACTGAAAAAAAACCCCAAACAAACCAAACAAACCACTGTCTTGATTTCTCCTTTGGAATATCAATCCACAGTTCTCCAAAGGAGTTCAGAGTTGAAGTTACCACTTTTGCAAAATGTGCGCTAAATGGAATAAAAAATGTGGTATAAAGAAGTCTGCGTACACAGCAATAGGTAAAAACTATGCTTTGTGCACTGTTTTTACAGCTTTAAGATTGAAGGGCATGAAAGCTCATGAGGTCATAATTTGAAACAAGTTCCCCCTTAATTCACCTTCCAGGCTTCTGCCTAGACATTCAAAGCATCACCACAAGCAAATTTTGTACCACTGCCTCTCCTCACCTCCAGCCCCAGCTCTAACAGAGATGCAGGAAAGGTTGCCAGCACACCTCCAGAGGCACAAATCTGGAGCTTCCACACCAGGATAAACTGTTTTACTACACCCCCCAGTTAGTGAAATTGAATAGAACTGAAAAAAACAAGAGAAGAATTTTGGCATGTCCAGAGAGAGAGCCATTAGAAACTGCACTAACAGCTCCTGTCTGCTCCCCCTGTATCCCTCACAACTTCCTGCTCTGCAGCTCTAAAACATCCTCATTCAACGTGATCTTCTGACTTTAACATGTTGCTTGCACTAAGAACTGATTCCCATCAATAATGTGTGGTAGGAGCACCAAAATTTCCAAGGATAAAACCCTCACAGAAACACAAACCCCCACAAAAACATGGCATTTTTCATCATTTACCAAAACAGTACAAGATGAACCTTCTAATTCAAGATGTACCTTGAACTGAATGTGGTTGCATTTGTCCAAAAGTTGTTCAGTAGTTTAGCTGTTAACTTTCTTTTGGAAAGTGAGAAAGCAAAGAAAAGCAATACCAGCCATCAGATTTCAATTCAGCAAGGTTTAAGAATGTTTTTAAAGCTAGATATGCACTTCTCCAGAGTTCCACAGAATACCCAGGTCTAAAAGGCTCTTAATGCAGAGTGAGAAACAGAAAACCATTAAGTAAACTAAACTTCATTCTAAATGTAAGCAGTTAAAGAGTTGTGAGAAATCACAGTCACCACTTTTCAGATGTTGATCATAAACTGAAGAAATAATATGCAATAAATAATGTACTCCAGTATTGCAAGGTTTGCCAGAAGAGATAATACTTCTTGTTGGGCAGAATGATATTGTTAAGGATGGAGAACTAAGAGTACTAACATTCCAATTTTTTTTCCAGCACTATCAGCTGACTAAGACAGAGAGCTAAGGGTATTAGTTCCTTCTAAAAACCTTTCCCCTTTTTCCTCCAGAGACTGACTATCATGGCTGAACTAAAATATTTTTTTTGTTACATCTAACAATGTTCATTTTATGAAACTCTCCACATTTACAAATCACAGGCCAGGATGCCTTTGTTAGTAGTTCTATAATTTGATCAGTTGTACACATGCAGAATAATGTACAGTCAGAACATATTTTGAATTCATATTTTGTAGCCAGAGTGACAGAATATGTAGAGTAGTGTTGGTAACAGACTATTTTCTCAAAATCCTACATTTCAAATACTAGTACTTTTAAGAGAAATTGTTTACTAGGATGTTAGTATAAAGCACCAATAAAGGCAAACCAGAAAGTGAGCAGTATACAGAATTAGTCTTGAAAGCAAATCCAGAAGTTTAAGCATTGTAATGTATTTCCAGTGGTTCAGAACCAGGAGATGTTTGTCTCTCCAATGCATCATCTGAAAACTTTAAAATCACAATGGTTTTAGAAACAAAATCAGTTTCACAGGACTTCAGGTATACCTACTGTGCACCTTGCTCACAGTGAACACTACAACAAGTTTCCCAGAAGGGATGACAACTGTTTGTTTGAAAGCATTTTAAATAAGAAACATTATATTTACTGTAGTGCTACAGT
The DNA here is from genome assembly GCF_000695815.1 of Acanthisitta chloris. Classification (NCBI taxonomy): domain Eukaryota; kingdom Metazoa; phylum Chordata; class Aves; order Passeriformes; family Acanthisittidae; genus Acanthisitta; species Acanthisitta chloris. Next base: position 10,501 of record NW_008681308.1, on the reverse strand, counting down.
ACTATAAAATTATTACATTAATCAGCATTACATTTGTGTGTGCATAAAGAAGATTTCATCTCACACAGAAAATGTTATTTGAAGCAATATTTTATAACCATTTGCATTATTTCAAGAAAGAGAAATTCTCTTGTGGTGTACATCTGTCTTGAGAAGGAGAGGGCTTGACTTCTAGTAGCATCAGTACTTTACCTGTCTAAGTATAGTTATCTTCCATTGCTTCCTGACAAGAATACTAAAATTTGGAGTATGTATAGCAATTCCAGATCCAAGCACCTTCTTCCCATGGAAATACCTATTTCTTTCCAGATATAGCCACCCAAAGTGTAAAAAACATAAATGACATGGCTGACAATGTGTGTATAGATTATAATATATTTTTTCAATTCTGTATAGAGGCCAGTTGTCGTGGTTTACCCCAGCCAGT
>NW_008681308.1:6887-9744 GCF_000695815.1 Acanthisitta chloris | reverse complement strand
CTTTGGTCAGTTTGGGTCACCTGTCCCAGCTGTGTCTCCTCCCAATCTCCCATGCACCCCCAGCTTCCTAGCTAGCGTGACAGTACAGAACACAGTAAAGGCCTTGACTCTGTGTAAGCTCTGTTCAGCAATAACAAAAACATCTCTGCATTATCAACTCTGTGTTCTGCACAAAACCCAAACATAGCCTCATACTAGCCTCTATGAAGAAAGTTAACTCTACTTCAGCTCAAACCAGCACACCAGTTTAATTAACCACGGACTAACAATGAATAAACAAAGTAAAAGAAAGGCAGTGGAAACATTTTTTTGTTTTAAAGAAATATACTTACAAATGGATAAGCATAGCCATTGAACTTTTCCATTTTATTCCAAGGACTTTTTGAAGGCATTTTGCATTTCACTGCCAAATCATGTTTGACTTTATGCCATTTATACATCTGAATGCAAAATAGTATCCTAAAGTCATCTAAGAAATATTGAGTGTTTCCAGCTTTTACACTAAAGTGTGGAGATGCAAAAGCTCTAACAATCCTAGTCATTGACATTTACAACCATGGGCTTTGTTTTTAATACAGGGCAGTGAGCAATGTACTTAAGGCATCAGAATATGGTTTATAGCATATACTAAAGGTGAATCACTTTTTTACTAGATTTATTAGCCAGAGGAGCTGCAGTCTCAAGAGGGCATTTAGCTGGTTTTAGCCCAAGTAGTGCTGCCTCTTACAGTTATTTCCTTTGAAATTCTCAGGAGATCTCAGGCATCTAAAATGTCCTATTCAGGGATGCTGCTTTTCTCCCCAGCTGGTTTCTGCCACCTTGGAAAATGGCATAGTACTCATTAACAAACTAATTGTTTTTATTAATTATCTGTGGTGTAATCTTTTTCACTTATTTTTCCCCTAGTATCTAAGCTTATTAACTGCAAATACACAGTCATTATATAATTAGTCCCAAGGTAAAAGTGGACTCAATGACACTCACTGATTTTAAAATCAAATGCATTTATATATAAAAATACATATAAACCCTATATTTTAAAGTATTATTACCAAAATAAAAATGAATTGCAAATAAATTCTGACAAAATTTTAAGACTGAAAAGAAGAAATAATTCATGCAACTCCTTGCATAAACTGACCAATTAATGCATAATTCCCACTGCCGCTTTTAATGCACAGATTTTAAATAAGGCAATGCTGTATGGTACAGAGTAATAAATGCTACTAATATTATAATGAAATATGGCTACCACTATTATTGTTTTTTGGAATTTTCTTCTTACTATATGTAATATGTAATTTATTAATTGAATATTAAATGCTTTTAGATTAAAGACCTGATTATTAACACTGCTTTCTTACAAGTAAATAATCTGCAAAACCCAGAATGGACATTTTGGATTATCTATCCGACCCTTATGAAACTAATTTTAGTAAGCCCAGCCCAGTTTTATTAATTCTCATGAAAGCAAAAAGCCACTCATCTAGGCTAGCTTTTGTATAATGCCTAATAAAAGAAAGTGACAGAGACCAATTAAAAGTTCCACACTGCACCTGATTCCTTTTGGATGCACGGTCATAAAACTTTAACTGCCAGAAATAAAAATAAAATAAGAAAACCTCTGGTTGTTGAAGGTTCCATTCCTCCTTCATCCACAAAAAAAAGGCACTCATTAGGAAGAGGATACAGGTCTTACTGTGTGACACTGGCACCTTTATTCCTTGTGAACCAGGCAGGAATTTAAGAAGTTACTGACAGCAAATGGTGATCATCAACACTATCAATGTCCTATGAGGTCTTCAGACACACTACAAGTGAAATAATTCCCTATAATTGTTTCAGGCAACTAATTCTGACTCCTGTTATGCTTACATTCACCCTGATGAGTTCATCCTATAAGTGAACATTTTATTTATTTGACTAGATCTCTCAAAACTATTACAATCCCTTAATATTAGGTTGCGGTAAGTATTAAGGTTTCATATTTAGCTTTCAATAAATACAGTAATTGCTCAGACATTACATGTTGCTTGTTTTGTTGATTGATTCAACGGGCAAAGGTTTGATAGAATATGGATGGAAATTTGGTCTCAGTTTATACGCATGTTCTCATATACATATACCCCAAAACAAGGTTTGTGCAAACATAGTCAAGAATAAACACTATTAAATTAAGCAAACAATAAGAATACAGTGAGAGAAACAAAAGTGGTTAAAATACTTGACTGATTATTCACATAGAATTATCTCAAAATCCTAGAACCACTGCACATTGTTTCATACGTTCTAGTTATTGCTGGCTGCCAAATCACTAATGTTACTATGAGTGGAGAAGTGAAAAAAAAAGAGCAAAAAATCACCTTGATATAAATCCTTACTCTTCTTAGTTTAAAATAACAATAATGACATTTTATGTCATGTGTTCACAAGGAAGCAAGATTTGTCTATACAGAGAGATCATCTGCAACATGAGTTATGAAAACTTCTAATCTGTGAGCTGACAGCATGTAAGGTTTAGACGATTAGTAGGGGCTTGACAGATTTTCAGCTTATAACCCCGAGAAAACAATCAACAGTCTTTCTGAATATCATTAATTCCTCTGGCCTTTTCAATAAAATATCTTTTTATCTAAGCAAGATTTGTCTATACAGAGAGATCATCTGCAACATGAGTTATGAAAACTTCTAATCTGTGAGCTGACAGCATGTAAGGTTTAGACGATTAGTAGGGGCTTGACAGATTTTCAGCTTATAACCCCGAGAAAACAATCAACAGTCTTTCTGAATATCATTAATTCCTCTGGCCTTTTCAATAAAATATCTTTTTATCTTATAAACATATAGCTGTAGGGAA
>NW_008681308.1:0-6863 GCF_000695815.1 Acanthisitta chloris | reverse complement strand
AATATATAAAATAAAATAAAAATTTAAGGTTTAGTCATGGCAAGCAATCGAAGCAGCAAACATTGGGCTGCAGTATGGTCAGTCAGATGGAGAAGACTCAGTTTAAGGATAATTTTCTAATAGCCCAGCAACTCTTGCCCATCCTGTTGGCAGATCCATGGTGTGTAGGTTTTGGGAAAGCAAGAGTGCAATTCTGTCCAATTCACACATTTTTTTATGCAACAATACTTAAAGTGATATCAAAATTCATTGTGTCCAAAAATATTTACCAGAAAGGCCATGTTTCCTATACTAGACTAGCGACAATGTCAAGGTCACATTATTTATCTTTTGCTCCCATATCATGTGTGGCTAGTGGGTCAAACTGTCCCATTTCTGCACCTCCACAAACATGTCCAAAATCAGCTCACCATGCAACATAGATGTATTAAAAGAAATAGTATTTTATTTTATTCTATCCTTTTAGCCTCCTTATCTATATAATCAAACTCCAGGCAACACATTAAACAGCACCATAGCCACTATCATAATTGCTGAGGCATATTCCAAATTATCCATTTTGAAAATTTGAAAAGAACTTTCAGCTAAGACTTGTCACTATATCATTTGTGGATGATCCAACTTCATGCAATTACTAGGTATTCTGAAAATGAGTTCTGCTAAAGTTATTATGATGGGAATACATCTGGAAGATTAAATATTAAATATAACAATAGAAACTTGTAAATGTCAGTTCTGCTGTCCTCTTGTTAAAATATGTTCAAACATGCTTACTAAAACATAGCTAAACAACTACAATAGTTATTACAACAGAAAAGAGCACTCTGTGAAGTAGCCTCAAGCAGAAGTGGTTGCAACAGTTCTAAATACTGAATTCTAAGCAAATTCATTTTTGTCAGTCAGCACTTACATTGTTTTAATCCCTTACCCCACAAATCATGCTTGTTACACTCCATCAACTTTTCAGTAAAACTGAAAATAACACCCATAAAGATCTGTAATACATTAGATCAAAGTCTCTGTCTACTATTAGACAAATAAAACTGATGAACTGGAGTCTGACTAGAGAAATACATGCAAGTATCAACACACAAAACCCAGAGGCATCTAGAGAAAAGGTATCATACACATTGTACAGCACTTGCTTTTCCTGTATTTTCACTCAGCTCCTTTTTACTGCCAGAGGCAAATTCACTGTATCTTGGATATTCATCAGAAACTTCCCTTAACAGTTGAAACAGAGAAAGAGACCTTACTCCTGCTACACTTGTAGACCTCTTGGTTATTTATAATTTTTTACAGCTATATGCTTCTACATAAAGGGCTCTGTATGTTATTTGAGTTCCTCCAAGAAAGGTGAAATTTTACTCCTACCACAATGGCTGCCTCAAGGGATACAACAGGATTTATTATGATGTGATGTAAGCCCATGAACTCAACACTTAAACAACCATAGTAAGTTGAAGAAAATCACCATCTTCAGTATTATTAGCATGGTTCTCCATTGATGTACATGTTTCGTATTGGAAATCAATCTGGCAATCATCTCTATTTTGACCTAATGGTGTCTAAGCAAACTGAGGTCTAAGAGACATCTATGGAAAATTAGGAGAATTATACTAAAAACTAAAGTGAAAGCTAAAGATGTCAAAGGAGGTAGCAAGTCAAAGAGCTCATACATCTGTCTTCTTATACAGCATGAACATGAGTGCACTGACTCGCCACTTGCTTTTGAAAATGACTGCTACCTTAATTATTTGCATCTGTGAACTCAAATGAAAATACCTAAGGACATATCAATATACTCATAAATCATCTGCAGGCAATAAGTAATCCAACATAAATAATTAGAGAATTTATGGAAGGCTTGCTCCCTCTGTTTATCTGCTTGTGACATTTGTGATAGAGCCCTAACAGCAGGATAATTACTAGATTTATTCATCAAACAAAATCACACCTTCTGGGAATGCAGTGACTCTGGTTTTAGGACTAATAAAGACATTTTTTTCCACCAAAACCCAAGTACTGATTTGCTCAATAACTAGCTGCAATAAGCTTTTATGCAAGTACTCTAAGAAAAAGTTTGGCACCAGAGGGCAGAAAATTAAAGGTGCAGTATCCCCATACAAAAGGCTCTGAACAATTCCCAGACCGTATTAAGATTTAATTGTTGAATGTTAATTGAAAAAAACCCCAGTCACTACTGTTCTCTCTGTTCCAGTAATTATTCTTCTCATATAAAAATATTTATCTCTATGTGTATAACAAAAGAAAATCTCTTAGATTATTAAAAATTATATTTTCATAAATTTCCAGTAGCACCAGGGAAACACAAAGCAATAAAGAAAGCACTCAGCTCATCAACTTATTTTTAAGCAAAATTGGTGAAAGTATTTTAAACATCTGTGGAAGTATATGGATGGAGGCTACTGAACATTATGAGCACTCAAATAAACCACTATTTCTCTTACTGCATCACAGGTAAAAGAATTCCAATAAAAAGTTAAAAAAGGAAAGCACAAATCCCATGTTATCTGATTAAGGCAACAAAGACTGTGTAATTCTTACTGCTGCAAAAGTTTAAGGAAATTTTGTAATTTAGCCCACATTTTCCCTTGATCTTTTGTAACAATTTCTTGATCCAAAATCTCTTGAAGCATGGGAGTTTATGATGACTCCCTCTTGTCTCCTAACAAATGAAGAAGGAAGCTTCTACAGTACTGGCCAGGCAATGGACATGCACATTCTCCTTGCATACTGGTCTCGGAGTTTTTTTTCTGTTTGGGACAGAATGGGTGTTTCCTGAGACACTAAGCTTTTACTGTACCAAAATGCAGCATGGCCCCAGGCCGACTGCTGGGGAAAAATGATGAACTACACAAAATGCAGACTTTTAAACTGGTATTTAATTGTTTAATGTCATGGGTCCTGGTAAAGCATTGTTGCTTGAAAAATAAATTGGGTAATTCAATTCAATGACTACAGAAGATACATCATATCAGATGTAGAAAGGCACTAACCCCAGCTTGAACTTGACGTCCCACATTGCTTCACTTATTTGACAAATGGATTCTTGCAAATAATTTAAACACATGGCTGCCAGCATAGGTCAATAATACTTTTTTGCCATTCAGTCTCTTAACAGGTTCCATTTTTTTCTTGCACTGTGCCATTCAGGGCAAAGATTGCATTTGCCTGGTAAATCATGCAAGAATTATTACTGAAATGGGACTGAATGCAATGAAAATGAACTACATGAAAGTAATGGTTCCTAAGTAAAAGGAAGACTATCTTCTATGGCAAAGGCTAAATGTCAGAGTTATCTATTATATGGCATTTCTTCCACTATAAGCTTGTATTATAGATGTAAGAAGGCAAACTCACTAACCATACACAAACTACCATTTGTTTAGCTAAATTAACCAGTGTTAACAAGAGACATCAGTGAGAGAAGGCTCAGATTAATCAGTCTAGAATATTCATACATTTAATTTGGTTTGCATTAAGACATCCACACACAAAAGTATAGTATGTCATAGATGCAGATTAGAAGCTATTCTTAGTGTTTTCAAGCATCAATTTGCAACTTGTGGTGGCAGAGAACACCAAAGCTGTCTGGAGGGGGACATTTCATTAGTGTTTAGAAAAGTCTTTGGAATCACAGATGTTAGAAGTACTAATCAAAAATAAATTTCTTTTCCTTCAGAAAAGAAATTCATATATTTATTTGGTCTGATGAAGTTACAACTTCTTGGTGGAAGGAGTTACACTCAACGAGTCAGAGAAGAAACACATCCAAACTAAATTTGAGAGAACTGTTGCAGACAGACAGCATTTTGCTTTAGTGTTTCTTTCATCTTGTCCAGTCTCTCAGTTGCTTACAAGTCTGGCTTAGATTTGGTGAATTGCTTCAACAAAAACACAGATGTTTTTTGGGTATTGGCTAGTTGTTTGCCTAACAGCAATTACAAATAAATTAAAAAACTCAGAATAGCAAACCAGCAAAAAAACAAGCAAGCAAACAAACAAAAAGCATAAGATAAATGTCCTCTGTGTACCAGACTTTATCCTTCATTCTCACACTTTGAACAAAACTGTATTTTTTTTCATAGCTGTAAGGCAGCAGTTCTTTCCTTCAAATCCCACTTAGAAGAAAGTAAGTTTTAGCAACCTTTTACCACTAAGCCTCTCACTCAAACTTTGGATTTAATACCAAGATTTCAATACACTAATTCAATTATGTAGTGTTATGGGTAATATTCTTAACTTAGATCTAGTGGAAAAAAATTAAATTAAAACCATCTTTCTCATCTATCTTCCTTCCATCATAACTGCAGATTTTTCTGTTTCTTACCTACTTCATCAGCATGTTCCTGCAGAGTAGTAAAGTCACATTTATACATCTAAAAATGCTTCATCTGCTGAACAAATTTCAGTGGAGCTTCAAAATGCATTTAAAAATGACACAACACTGTAGCTAAAATGGCAAAACTAGTTTAAAATAACCACAGTCTATGTGTACAAATAAAAGAAAACTATGAGAGTCTCAAAAAAATGTCAAACAGAATATAACAAAAATGTTTTAAGAGAGGCTGACCAAAAGTGATTTTTGGGAGATTTTAAAAATGCAATTGAAATATATCCTAACACACCTAAATGTAAATTTATGAACTCCTCAAATTGTTCCCTTAATACTTTGGCTTTATGTTATGTGCAGTGCTTAGGACAACGGCTTTATTATTTTACATAACATTTTTTTCTGCAGCACACTAAATAGGTTTTAGGAAGTGTTTCCAAAATTGACCTTGAATCCCCCAAAATTAAGCTTTGCCAACAGCTGTTCCGGCTTGGAGCTCACTGTCGAAATGTCTACTTTGACACTGATTTTAATACACACTGCTTAAGATGTACTTGCCTCACTGAGGTTCAAAAGATAAACAAGATTGCTTTCCTTTCTCATAATAAATTGAATGATCTATGCCTTGAAGAAAGCACTTTTTAATAAACATATATCTTCCCAAGCTACTCTCCCACTTACTCAACATATGCTATCACTGTTCTAAGGTAACTGTAAAGCAACAGAAGATGCAAAATAGCACAAAACTAGTGTAAATACTTTCGGGCTCTGCCTGCCTTCCATTCAACTAGTCACCAGTTTTTATCTTTTAACATATTATTAAGTACATACCTACTAAGAAAGCTGCCCTGACAGTTGGCAGGATAAGCAGAAAGACCTTCCAAGAACTTGGAAATGAAAAACATGTAGCAAAGCATGAAGGTGCATGAAAATGTTTCTTATAATACAACTTCTTATTATTGTGTAAAGCCATCCAAAAGACCGCCCAGTAATGTGCAGAATTCAGAAAGGCAGCTGAAAATGATGAAGAGGAAAATGATGAATTACTGGTTGTAGCCTTACTCTTAGTGTGTAATATGACAAATTACAAGTACTGTTGTATATTAATTAATTCCCCTCAGTTAGCTGGGAAAAAATAGCATAAATCATTATTTGAGAAGAAATAGTAAACCAATATTTTTCTTCATAAATATTATTAATAATTAAGAGTTTTTCTTATGTTTTCTAAAATAATATTGACCATATTAACCACCAATACTTTTACAATTCAAAATGTACTTTAAAATTGTGTTATAGCTGCATATTTTTAACCTAGGAGCCAAATATTGCGAGGGAATGGTGCATGAAGTGGGTTATGTGTTATTGTTTGCAGGTTTACAAAGGGAGTTTTGATGGTAGTGTTACCAGCCACTGAGATCAACTTCAGCATAGTATTTCAAAACTCTGAAGGCATACTTTTACCAATTAAGGATTCTGGAAACAGGCCAGGTGATCTTAGAGGGTTTTGAATTGTTCTTGTCAGATATTAAGCAAACATGGGTATCTCCAGTCTCACAAAGCTGTGATGAAACTGTGTGTATGCAATTAGATCAATCAACAGGAAACATTATGTAATATATGTCAGAGGTAATTTCATAAGAAACAGCATATAGAAAACATCAACTACACCCTAATGCTTGAATCGACCCAGCTAACACTAATATTAAAAAATTATAACTGCAGGGCAAAATACAAGCCATGTCACCATAATATATTTTCACATGGCTTTCTGCTGAGTAATCTCCATGAACTTGCTCATCTGCAACCCAAATATCCTCAGCATGCCACCAGTCAATTAGGTGTGTATTTATCCTTAAGTTTCTAATTTATGTCACTTGGGATGCAAGTCAGTTTTACTAATTAGAATATATACATCAAGATTAGAAAGTAGACTTGGGTAAATTTATATTGAATCAGTTTTAAGAAAAATATACCTTTGCATAAAGTGAATTGTAAGCTAATACAATGTTTAGGCTGACTCTTCTAGTCAGAATTCAAAGTTTTCCACACTGGTGTGTCCCTCTTAGACATACAAATTAGAAACAGATCTTTAGCATGAGTCTGGGTCTGTATATTTTATTGCATCAAAGTATGAATTTCATGAAGCAACAATTTTAAGATTATTAAGAGCATGGACAGTGAAGCAGGTGTTAGAACAAACTACTGAGTTTTGTGCCATTAACAGTCACAGGCATTTCATTTTGTGCCTATTGAATCAAAAGTATGTTGTAAACTTTAGCTCTTAAAATATTGACAGTACTACTGTAGGAATGAAGGATGAGAGGGTTTTTGCAGCAGTATTTCAAGTTCACTCTGTATCAATGGATGTATTATGAAGCACCTCAGGAGGCTATTCACAGTCTAAGTTAGGCTGATATTCTGAAAATCACCTCTAGGGCCACTCTCTCCACATTCAAAGATCAGTCAGCTAATTTACCTAACTAAACTAGGTACTAAAGAAAAATTA
>NW_008681307.1:0-2678 GCF_000695815.1 Acanthisitta chloris | reverse complement strand
ACAGGGCTGGGGGATGCACAAAGGAAGGAAGAGGGCCCGGCGCAGCCAGGCAGATCCTCGCTCCGCAGCTCGGTGGGGACCTCTAGCATGGAAATGCTGCAAGGAAACCCGGCGAGAGGGAAGGGGGAGGCGAGGCGAGACCGGCCTCCTTCTCCTCTTCTCCTCCTCCTCCTCCGCCTCCTCCTCTCCGCCCAGCTCCGCCGCGGGCAGCGGGGCGGGCGTGGAGCTCTGGGGTGCCAAGGTTGGGGATGAGCCCGGGCTGCGAGGAAGGAGAGCTGCCCCGCAGTCCTCCTGCTCTGACTCTCCGGCTGGGAGGTCAGCCAGGAGCAGAGCTTGCGGTTGGGATGCGTTTTCTTGACCTTGCTGTGGGCTTCTCAGTGACTTTGGGCAAGTCCCAGAACCCCTCAGTGGGGATGTCAGTGCCTTCTCTGCCTTGGTGGGTTTGGATGGGTTGCTCTTCAAAAAGAAGAGCATCCATGGCCACTTAGCTGGGGCTGCAAAAGGGGACAACCCATACAAACAGCCCCACAGCATCACCTCAGTGTGGTGTCTTCCTCCTGTTCTATGTTGTTCTGATGGGAAATCAGTGCTTTTGATGCAGGTTCCTCTCTTATTTTTGAGGACAAACTCTCGTGTCTTCCTGAAGGGTGGAAGGAGCTTAAAATGGAGAGGAATCAGGATTTGTAGAGGTATGAGGAGAAAATACGCTGTTACATACAAGTAAGTTCAGAAAACCATCTTGGGATTTCGGTACTTGCTTTTCAAGATAAGACAATACGTGTTAGAAAAGGTTTTTCCCCTACCTGCTAGTGTGGAGTTTGGTCCAAGGGGGTTTATTTGTCCTTATCAGCCTTGGAATCCATCAGAGAGACTTTAAGGTCCAAATTAACTCTTGTGACAGTGGGTTTAGATGATGGTTTCTTTTTTGCCTTCTGTGTGAGGCAAGTCCCTGGATTTATATTTGATTGCATTACCTTGCAGTGGTGCCTACAGTAAAGGCAATATAAGATGTTTATGCAAGAGCAGCAGGCTGTGCATCCAGAAAAAATGGGATCTGTGTCAGAAAGCTCCATCCAATCCAGCAGTGACAGGCAGCTGGGATCCCCTGGATGATTAAAACAAGGGCTAGTGCTCAGCTCTTGTGTTCAGCAGCAGAGGAGGGAGATAAAGCAGAGAATAACAGAGAAATTCTGGATTATTCCTCTCGCCTTCTCTCCTCATAGACCTCTCCACCACATCTACACATTCCCAAAATTCAGTGGCTGCCTGGAAAGTCATGTCCCTTAATGCAGTTGCAGATCAGGATCAAGGAGTCTTTTTAACTTGGCATTTATATAACTCAGCAAAGATAATCAGACACTTCTAGTGTGTCTGGGGGAAAGATATCTCTGGGTCCCAGATCTTTTGCTAAGCAATTTTAATACTGAAATGGGAAAAATCTTAATTTTCTCATGCCTGTCAAAGAGTCATTTGGACAATGCCCTTAATAACATGCTTTGACTTTTGGTCAGCCCTGAAGTGGTCAGGCAGTTGGAGTAGATGATTGGTGTAGGTCTCCTCCAGCTGAGCTGTTCTATTAATTGTGGGAAATAATTGCCTGTGAAAAGTATTCTGTTCCTCACAATAAATGATTATAATTTATCTGTATAGTGTAGCCATGCTGAGTGCTTGGATGCAAAGCCCTAGGCTGTTTGGCAGAAAAAGCCAGGTGACATGATTTTGTGAATGTGTATTTTCCTGTAGGTTGTACAAGAAGATCTCAGATCTGACCTGTCAACTCGATGGAATCAAACATTGGTGATTCCTGTACAGGTTATATGCCAACAAATGAGAATTCCCACAGTCTGCCCCAGCTGGAGAGTCAGCACATTGCTTTCTTTTGCAAAACGATTGGAATTACCTCATTTCCTCTGAAGAAAGGAGGTTTGCAGAGCTGAGCATGTGAAATGTGATTTGGGGACACCAAACAGACCTGCTTGTGGTTCACAGAGCTGCTTGGAGCAGAAAATGGTGACGTTAGCTTCAAAGGCAACACTGAATGGCCTCAAACAGCTGCTTTGAGGTGTTCAACGAGGGCCAAATCCTGAATTCCCAGTGCCCAGGGTTATAAAACATCCTCTCCTTGTGGGTGGGTGGAATTTCATTAAGGTTAATGAGCCAACACATGCAATGAGCTCGTAATAAGGTGCTCACACAGGGCACGTGTTACAAGCCTGCTGGTTCCTGGGTCCTTTCAACCCAGGATTAGGGAGAAGTCAGAGCCAGACATTCTCCTGGACCTCTGGACCATCCAGACTTTGGGCCAGGCTGAGAGAGTGCCCAGGCTTTACAGCAGTGGCTTGACAGAGATGTCATGGGGCTTGAGCTGGAGAGCAGCTGAGCAAAGGGGCTTCAAGGGACAATGGCTGTGGGCAGAGAGGGAGAAGAGGGCAAGAAGGGGGAGAAGGGGCAAGGAAGAGGGAGAAGGGGGCAAGGGGGGGAAAGGAAGAGGGAGAAGGGGCAAGCTAGGGGCAGAGGAAGCTGATGGGGGAGAAGACAAAGGATGGAGCAGAAGAGAAGGGCTGTAAAGGAAAGTGTGGGGCAGAGATGAGCCCTAGACCAGAGCAGGGAGAGAGGAAGGGCTGGAGGAGGGTGAAACGAGGAAAGCCAAACTGTACCGTGAGAGGAGACGAGGGCAA